>NC_057803.1:588247851-588251765 GCF_018294505.1 Triticum aestivum | reverse complement strand
TTATAATTCTGTTCTGTTTTATCTTTTCTATTTTCTGAAATTTGATTTTGATTGATTTAAAATATCAAATCATTTTATAAAATCCTGGAAACAGTTATGGGTGCTTTCTGAATTATTTCAGTGACCCCTAACAATTTCCAACATTTATTTGAACATTTAAATTATTTATAGTATTTAAATGCCCAAAGTCAAATACAATATGGTTTAATTCAGTGACCAAATATGTCCTGCAAAAATATAAACCATTTTTGGTAGATGCTTCCACCTCAAACCAGAAATGTTGAACATTTTTAGAGGACATTTTGAGTTCAATGAAAAAGGTTTTATTTTGACCCTAGTTGAATTCATTTGGTGCTAGGGCTTAGTCAATCCCCATTTCAACTTTCTGTAAAAGTAAACATGATGCACACATGAAGCTAGGCTAGAGCAATGCCAGAAGCTAGGGATGTGACAATCATTAAGGATGGTGGTAGATTATCGGGGATTGAATGAAGTAACCATCAAGAACAAGTACCCACTGCCAATGATCAACGATCTGTTTGATCGGTTGCAAGGAGCTAAAGTGTTTTCCAAGATCGATTTGCGATCAGGGTACCATCAATTGAAGATTCGAGAGCAGGACATACCTAATACAACATTCACCACAAGATATGGACTATATGAGTATACCGTTATGTCATTTGGATTGACTAACGCACCTGCCTATTTTATGAACCTGATGAACAAAGTGTTTATGGAGTTTTTGGATAAGTCCGTCGTAGTGTTCATTGATGACATCCTGGTTTATTCAAAGAATGAAGAGGAGCATAAGGAACATTTGCATTTGGTTTTGGAGAAGCTAAGGGAACATTAGTTATATGCCAAATTCAGCAAATGCGAGTTTTGGTTAAAGGAATTTGATTCCTCGGACACGTTATATCCGGAAAGGGTATAGCAGTTGACCCCACAAATGTTGAGACCGTAACCGAATGGGAAGCACCAACGACAGTTGGAGAGATCCGGAGTTTTCTTGGACTCGCAGGATACTACCAGAGATTTATTGAGAACTTTTCAAAGATTGCGAAGCCTATGACGGAGTTGTTGAAGAAGGATACTAAGTTCAAATGGACTGAGGAGTGTGAGGCTAGTTTCCAGGAGTTGAAGAAACGTTTGGTCACCTCACCAGTATTGATTTTGCCAGATCAGACCAAGGATTATGAGGTGTATTGCGACGCTTCACGTCGAGGACTTGGAGCAGTGCTTATGCAGGAAGGGAGAGTTGTTTCGTATGCTTCACAGCAACTGAAGCCTCATGAGTTGAATTATGCCACACATGATTTGGAGTTAGCAGCCGTAGTGCATGCATTAAAAACGTGGAGACATTTCCTCATTGGAAATCATTGTGAGGTGTACACGGATCACAAGAGCTTGAAGTACATTTTCACGCAGAAGGAGTTGAACCTCAGACAAAGGAGATGGTTGGAGCTCATCAAGGATTATGACATGAGATTGCATTACCATCCCGGAAAAGCTAATGTAGTAGCTGACGCATTGAGCCGTAAGAGCCATGTCAATATGGTAATGACAGGAGAAGTACCAAAGGAGTTAGCAGAAAACCTTCGTGAGCTATGTTTGGAAATAGTTCCGAGAGGCTATGTAGCAGCAATGGAGATTCAGTCAATATTGATGGATAAGATCAGAGAAGCTCAGAAATCTGACAAGGAGATTGCTGCTATAAAAGAGAAATTGAGCGAAGGAAAAGCAAAGGGATTTCGTGAGGATGAGCACGACACCCTATGGTTTGAAGACCGTGTTTATGTGCCAAATGACCCGGAGATCAGGAAGTTGATTTTGCAAGAGGCACATGATTCACCGTATTCGATTCACCCAGGGAATACCAAGATGTATTTGGATTTAAAGGAAACATTCTGGTGGACCAGAATGAAGAAGGATATTGCAGCATATGTAGCAGTTTGTGGCGTATGTCAGAGAGTAAAGGCAGAGCATCCGAAGCCAGCAGGATTGTTACAACCATTGCCGATACCCGAATGGAAGTGGGATAAGATAGGCATGGATTTTATCACGGGACTACCCAGAACAAAGGCAGGCTACGATTCGATATGGGTAGTAGTTGATCGTTTGACGAAGGTAGCACATTTTATTCCAGTTAAGACCACTTACACTAGTGCTAAGTTGGCAAAGATATACATGACTAGGATCATTTGTTTGCATGGAGTTCCGAGGAGTATCGTATCAGATAGAGGAACTCAATTTACCTCAAAGTTTTGGAATCAGTTGCATGAAACTTTAGGAACCAGACTAGAGTTCAGCACAACTTTTCATCCACAGACAGATGGACAGACCGAGAGAGTCAATCAGATTTTGGAAGATATGCTGAGAGCTTGTGCACTAGATTATGGATCTAGCTGGGACGATAACTTGCCGTATGCGGAGTTTTCTTATAACAACAGTTACCAAACCAGTTTGAAGATGGCACCTTTCGAAGCTTTATACAGAAGGAGGTGCAGAACACCGTTGTCATGGGACGAAGTTGGAGACCGTCAGTTCTTTGGACCAGATTTGATTAAGGAGTCTGAACGGGAAGTTAAGTTGATTCACGATAGGCTCAAGGTAGCCCAGTCCAGGCAGAAGAGCTACGCAGATTCTAAACACAAGGAGACAGTCTACGAAACTGGAGACAGAGTTTATCTTCGAGTATCCCCACTTCGAGGAGTTAAGCGCTTTGGAGTTAAGGGAAAGTTAGCACTGCATTTCGTTGGACCGTACAAGATCTTGCAACGTATGGGAGAAGTCGCTTATAGGTTGGAATTACCAGAGGAGCTGTCAGGAGTTCATGATGTATTCCATGTTTCTCAGCTGAAGAAATGTCATGCCGAGATGGCGGAGGTACCGTAAGAGATACCGTGACACTCGAAGCGATTCAGTTGAAGGACGACTTAACGTATGAGGAAAAGCCAGTCAAGATTCTCGATTATGCCAGCAGAGTTACCCGCAGCAAGGTTATCAAGTTTTGTAAAGTTCAGTGGAACCACCACTCAGAGGATGAAGCCACCTGGGAGAGAGAAGAAGATTTGCTCAAGGACCACCCTCACCTATTTTCTAGCCAACCCGAATCTCGAGGGCGAGATTCATCTTAAGGGGGGTAGGTTTGTAACATCCCAAATTTTGCAATTTGGAATGTTATACACTAGATCATCATGCATATCATATTTTCTTGCATTTTGGTCGATCCTAGAAATTTCACGCAACTCAAGGACCTTCGGAGAGAGTTGGAGATTTTGTTATTTTCATATTTGAGAGTTTTCTCAAATTTTGAAAAGAGGATCATTTGATTTATTTATTTTATCTTCAATTATTTTTCCGGTGTTAAAATATATGAGAGAGGGAATAATATGACTTTCCCAAATTTAGGAAAAATGAAGATTTAATAAATAGATCAATTTTGGTTTTGCCGGAGTTTTGTTTGCGTTTTATTTGGATAGGGAAAAATGCGCGTTTTCAAAAATTGCATTTTAGGCCCGAAGAAAAGTTCATTTTGTTCGACTCATTTTTAGGAGTCGGGGAAAATTTACTTTAGAAATTTTGGAGTTCGTTTAGTTCTCTTTTTGTTTTGTTTTTTTTTCACGCGCGAAACCGATTTAAAGAAAAAAAAGAGCAGATCCCGCCAGGCCAGCCGGGCCAAAGGCCCAGCCAGCCGTCGCTGCACCCCAGCCTCCCTGCGCGTGTGCGCCAGCACCAGGCGCCAGGCGCCAGGCCGCCGCCTCGCCTCTTAGCCGAGTCCCTCTAGGACTCTAGGCTAGCCCCCTTTCCTTGTTTTGTTTTCCCTCTTTTGCTTGCCCCTACCCCAAGTAAATCCCCCCCTCACCTATATAAATACCCCATAACCCCCCCTCTCCCCACATCAATCCCCAAGC
>NC_057803.1:588051937-588247589 GCF_018294505.1 Triticum aestivum | reverse complement strand
CAATCCCCAAGCCGCAGCAAGCAGCAGCGCGCAGCCCCAAGCCGCCGCCGCCTTAGCCCGCTCCCACACCCGCGCCGCGCCCCAAGCTGCCGCCGCCGCCGCCCTACGTCGCCGCCGCCGCCGCCTTACGCCGCCGTTCGCCGGAGCCCCTCGCCAAGGTTGCCCCGCGCCGCGTCTCTTTTTCTTCCCTCGGTTTGGTTTTTCTTCTAAACTGTTCCGGTTCTTTTCTAAACCGTTCCGGTTTTCTTTCCGGTTTTTCGTTTCGGTTTTCTTCCGAAACCCTAGATCGGTTTTCCGTTTCTTTTTCGGTTTCTTTTCCGAAAACCCTAGATCGGTTTTCGTTCTTCTTTCGGACCGTTCGTCTCAACGAACATGATCACCGATTCTTTCTCGGTTAACAACGTCCGTTCGTTTAACCGCTCTTCGTTTTCTTTCTCGTCGGTTTTATTCCGCGATCGCGATCTCAGATCCGATCTTCGTTCTAGTCTTTCTTCTCGCTCGTTTATCGGAATCAGGTGATTCAAGCGCCTGGAGTTTCGTTTCGAAACCGCCGTTCCGTCTAATCAACTTAAACAAGTTTTTGCCCCGGTAAAATTTGACCTAGATTTAACTTGCTAGAACCGAGTTGTTTTCTTCCGCCGTTTGTTTTCCGTTTCTTTCTTTGCAACCGGAGTTCTTAAATTGAATTTTCTGATTCGTTCTCTTGTTCGAGTTTTACCTGTGCATTAGATGAGTACTTATTGTGTGCTTGTTGTTTGTCTGCGATAGATCACCCGGATTGCGCCGCTTGTTACTTCGAAACCCTAGGTCTCGCGGATCATCAGCAAGGCAAGTAACACTTTGATCATACCTTTTCTACAACCCATGTTTTATTGCATTAGATGAATCCTCTCACATTGCATGATTAGGATCTAATTAAATTGTGGGATGGGAAGTAGATGAGGTAGTACCTATTACCTGTATTATTGTGAAACCTTTGGGAGTTACTTCTATGCTTGCTATTTATGCCATGCTATGCTAGTAGACGTGGATTGGGTGAGTGATATCCATGGCAGATGTGAGTTGATAATTTTAATGGTTTATCTAAGGTGGCAACTTAAACACACATCTGGGTGGATTGAGGCACCTGATGTCTATCAGGACTTGCCTGTTTTTATTTCGGACCGCCACCCAGGCTCAAAGGGATCATAAGATCTTTCATGCTAGAAACTTTCGTGTGCAGCCACAAGCCATTATGGGCTCTGGCATAGTTGACTAAGTCGTGCGAACTCTTACGGGTAGACTAGCAGATGTAGGGGAAAGTAGGTGTACCGGTCTACCCACATGTAAGGTGCTAGCGCTCCTGAAAGACTGTGTCTCGGTCATCCATCTTCTCAAACACCCTGCAGTGCGAGAAACCAAACGGAGGCGATCGAGTCTTGTGGGGAAAAGTGCGCAAACCTCTGCAGAGTGTACAAACTAATCATGATTAGCCGTGTCCCCAGTTATGGACAACTTGAGTGTCTAGTACTTTAATATCATGTGAATCTCATCATGTTACTTCTAATTAATGTTGTTGGGTTTTAATTACTTAATTGGGATTGAGAATGCTGTCAACCATTCTCAATGTTTAACAACCACCATATAGTTAATAAATTTATTCCTTTGCAGTAGGGAAAAATTGGCTTTACGCAAAACTGTAACCATAGAGCTTTCCACCAGCCATATATGCATATAGTATAGCTGTTTCATTCCATTACTCTCTATGTGTTACATTGCCAGCATATTCCATGTGCTGACCCATTTTCGGGCTGCAACTTCTCATGTTGCAGACTTTTCAGACGACGAGTAAGGTGCTTTTAGGTCATGGTTCTATACTCAGTGATGCCGTTGGAGTTGATGGACCCATTTATCTTCCGAGTCTTCCGCTGTTATCTTTATAATATGGCCTTAAGCCATATTTATTGTAATAAGTTCTCTTTGAGACAACGATGTAATAAGTGTGTGATTGCCACTCTGCTATAAATCCTTTGATGTACTGTGTGGTGTCAGCATTACTGATCCAGGGATGACACCTGAGCACAGAGCGCTTGATCCATTCGGGTCGGGTCACTACAGTTACTCCATAATAGGATGTTAACAAAAAAATCAAACCGGGCAAATAGTCTATGGATTAAAATGAACCATGTTCCGTCAATTGACAGTTTAAACCGGCTTAGAACTTTGTCGGTTTAAAAAAATGCAATAAAAAGAAAGAAATATCTTTCAAAGAAAAATGTGAAGCAAAGGCAATGACAAAACCGTTTGCAAAAAGAGGCTTATTTGAGCTGATCAGATGGCGTTACCATGGTCGAACACGACCAAGCTCCCGATAGGTGTAGCTATGGTTCAAGTCAGCTAGGTCCCCAAATGAAACCGTGGCATTTATGCCGATCAAGTGGCATGGCAATGGTTCGGGTTCGGCCAAGCCCCCAAGTGATTCTATGGCCTTAGGCCGACCAAGAGGCATGACTGGTTCAGACGTGACCAAGTCCCCAAGTGATCTGGTGGCTCTCACTTATCAAGAGGTATTGCATTGGTTCGGACACGACCAAGCCCCCAAGTGATATAACATGACGCTTTTGAAAAGCTAACTCAAGGGGTAAACCGGAGGCCGCTTTAGAACACTCCGTGTAACCACACATGATGTAAAAGAACAGATACCCCGCTTTAGCTGAGGTTCCGGTTTATTATATGTAATCATAATATATACATTGTCATAATATGTACATAAGTAGAGCCAATGGCTCAGGTATGGTAAGGCCGAAGATGAGCTATGTTCCACGGCTTGTTGGTCTCCTCCTCTGATGTATGTGAGTCTTTATGCTCTTGAATATCGATCAGATAGTATGACCCATTGTGCAGATTCTTGCTGACCATGAAAGGCCCCTCCCAAGGTGGGGATAGCTTATGCATATCAGTCTGATCTTGGATGAGCCGAAGCACCAAATCTCCTTCCTGAAAGGTTCTGGTTCTGACTCGGCGACTGTGATAACGACAAAGATCCTGTTGGTAAATCGCCGAGCGGGCAGCTGCTATGTCACGTTCTTCATCCAATAGGTCCAAAGCGTCTTGCCGTGCTGTCTCATTGTCCGCTTCAACATAAGCCGCCACACGGGGTGAATCATGATGGATATCACTGGGGAGAACCGCCTCCGCTCTGTAAACCATGAAGAACGGTGTGTATCCTGTTGATCTGTTGGGTGTAGTATTGATGCTCCATAACACAGATGGTAACTCTTCTACCCAACAACCCGGTGTTCTCTGCAAAGGAACCATAAGCCGGGGCTTGATGCCTCTCAAGATCTCTTGATTAGCCCTTTCTGCTTGACCATTGGACTGTGGGTGTGCCACCGATGAAACGTCGAGCCGGATGTGCTCCCGTTCGCAGAACTCCTTCATGGCACCTTTGGATAAATTGGTACCATTATCTGTGATGATACTGTGTGGAAAGCCAAACCAGAAAATCACTTTTTTGATGAACTGAACCGCCGTGGCCGCATCACACTTGCTAACAGGTTCTGCCTCCACCCACTTTGTAAACTTGTCAACCGCCACCAGGAGGTGGGTCTTCTTATCTTTGGACCTTTTGAAAGGCCCAACCATATCCATCCCCCAAGTCGCAAACGGCCAAGTAATTGGAATCATTCTCAATTCTTGAGCCGGCACATGAGCACGTCTTGAAAACTTTTGGCAACCATCACATCGTCTGACCAGATCCTCCGCATCAGCATGAGCAGTTAACCAATAGAAACCATGGCGAAACGCTTTAGCCACCAGAGATTTTGAACCGGCGTGGTGACCACAATCTCCTTCATGGATCTCACGCAAAATTTCCCGGCCTTCTTCAGGAGACACACAGCGTTGAAATGCCCCTGACACACTGCAATGATGCAACTCGCCGTTGATAATAGTCATGGACTTGGACCTCCGGATTATCTGTCGGGCCAGAGTCTCATCCTCTGGTAACTCGCCCCGATTCTTGTACGCCAGGTAAGGAAGCGTCCAATCCGGAAAAACATGAAGAGTTGCAACCAATTGAACCTCCGGATCAGGAATAGCCAAATCCGCTTCCCCAGGGATCTTGACCGACGGGTTGTGTAGCACATCCAGAAAAACATTGGGCGGGACCGGTTTGTGCTGAGAGCCCAGCCGGCTTAAAGCGTCCGCTGCTTCATTCTTCCGCCGGTCCACGTGGTCCACCTAATAGCCTTTAAAGTGACCTGCAATAATATCCACCTCACGACGATATGCTGCCATGAGTGGGTCCTTGGAGTCCCAAGTGCCAGATACTTGCTGAGCCACAAGGTCCGAGTCACCGAAGCACTTAACTCGACTTAAATTCATCTCCTTAGCCATCCGGAGACCGTGGAGCAAGGCCTGATACTCAGCTGCATTGTTAGTACAAGGGAACATTAAGCGGAGAACGTAACAAAACTTATCACCTCATGGGGAAGTTAATACGACTCCAGCCCCCGAGCCTTCCAATTGTCTGGATCCTTACAAATGGATGGTCCAATATGTGTGATCCTGCTTCTCTTCAGGTGCTTGCATTTCCGTCCAATCATTGATGAAATCAACAAATGCTTGAGACTTAACCGTCGTCCGAGGCACATACTTCAACCCGTGCGGCCCAAGCTCTATAGCCCACTTGGCAATCCGACCAGTTGCTTCCCGGTTCTGGATGATGTCCTCCAAAGGAGCAGAACTGACCACCGTAATTGGGTGCCCTTGGAAGTATTGTTTAAGCTTCTGGCTTGCCATAAAAACTCCATACACCAGCTTCTGCCAATGCGGATACCTTTGCTTGTACTCAATGAGTACCTCGCTGATATAATAGACCGAACGTTGAACCGGATGCTCCTTAGCTGCCTCCTTTCACTCCACCACAATAGCCACGCTGACCGCACGAGCATTAGCAGCAACATATAGCAGTAACGGCTCCTTGTCAATGGGAGTGGCGAGCACAGGCGGATTGGCCAATTGCCGCTTTAAGTCCTCAAATGCTTCATCAGCAGCGGAACTCCAGACAAACTGATCCGTCTTCTTCAACATCTGATACAAAGGGATTGCCTTCTCACCAAGACGACTGATAACCGGCTTAACACGGCAATCCGGCCTGCCAGGCGTTGAACATCATTGATACACTTCGGTTTAGCCAGGGAGGTGATGGCTGTGATCTTCTTCAGATTAGCCTCAATTCCCCTGTTGGACACCAGAAAACCCAATAACTTGCCCGCCGGTACACCAAAGACACACTTGTCCGGATTAAGCATCATCTTGTATGTCCTCAGGTTATCAAAGGTTTCCTTCAAATCATCAATCAGAGTCTCCTTCTCCCTGGACTTAACCACGATATCATCCACGTAAGCATGTACATTACGGCCAATCTGCTTGTGAAGACAATTTTGCACACACCGTTGATAAGTTGCCTGGGCACTCTTGAGCCCAAAGGGCATAGACACATAGCAGAAGGCTCCAAAGGGAGTTATGAATGCCGTCTTCTCCTGGTCCTTAACTGCCATTTTGATCTGATGATAGCCAGAATATGCATCCAAAAAACTTAAACGTCACAACCCGCCGTAGCATCAATAATTTGATCAATACGGGGGAGGGCAAAAGGATCTGCTGGACAAGCCTTATTAAGATCTGTGTAATCCACACACATGCGCCAGGTGCCGTTTTTCTTAAGGACCAGTACCGGATTGGCAAGCCACTCAGGGTGAAAAACTTCAACAATAAAGCCAGCTGCTAAGAGCCTGGCTACCTCTTCTCCAATCGCCTTGCGTCTTTCTTCGTTAAACCGGTGGAGGAACCGTTTCACCAGTTTATATTTAGGATCCACATTAAGGGTGGGCTCAGCGAGTTGCCTCGGTACACCTGGCATGTTAGAGGGCTTCCATGCAAAAATGTCCCGATTCTCACGGATGAACTCGATGAGCGCGCTTTCCTATTTCAGATCCAAGTTGGCACTGATGCTGAACTGCTTGGATGAATCGCCAGGTACGAAGTCAACAAGCTTAGTTTCTGCTGCCGATTTGAACTTCAGGGCCAAATCATGCTCTGTAGTTGGCTTCTTTAATGGAGTCATGTCCGCCGGATCAACATTGTCCTTATAATACTTCAGCTCCTCGGTGGCACAAACAGACTCTGCATAGGCCACATCTCCTTCCTCGTACTCCAAAGCGATTTTGCGGCTTCCATGAACCGTTATTGTCCCCTTGTGACCCAGCATCTTGAGCTGCAAATACACATAACAGGGCCGTGCCATAAACTTGGCGTAGGCCGGTCGCCCAAACAGGGCATGATATGGACTTTGGATTTTCACCACTTCAAACGTCAATGTCTCCGACCTGGAATCATGATCATCCCCAAAGGCCACTTCCAGAGCTATCTTACCAACAGGATATGCTGATTTGCCAGGTACCACACCGTGGAACACCGTATTAGACGGTTTGAGATTTTTATCTGTTAGTCCCATATGACGGAAGGTCTCATAGTACAAGATATTAATGCTGCTCCCTCCATCCATGAGCACTTTGGTGAACTTGTAACCTCCCACCTGAGGCGCCACCACCAGAGCCAACTGACCCGGATTATCAACCTGGGGAGGGTGATCCTCTCTGCTCCATATGATTGGCTGTTCAGACCATCATAGATAATGGGGCATGGCCGGTTCAACAGAGTTGACCGCCCGCCTCTGAACCTTCCGGTCTCGCTTGTCCAAGCTAGTGGTGAAGACATGGTACTGCCCACTACTCAACTGCTTTGGGTTGCTCTGGTAACCTGACTGTTGCTGCTGTTGGTTGTAACCACCCTGGTTGTTCTGACTATTTTGATTATTATGTCCGCCCAGATTACTATTAAATCTTGAACCGGAATTTCCTCCACCGTAACCCGGCCCGGATCCCTGAGCCACCGCCGGAGCCGTGATCATACCGGAAAGCATTAGAATTCTTGAACTCCTTCATAATTAAGCAATCCTTCCAAAGGTGGTTTGCTGGCGCCTCCTTCGTCCCATGTCTTGGACAGGGCTGGCTCAGTAGATAGTTTAGGCGGTCCGGGTTAGGGTTGGGAGCCCCACTGCGATTTTTTGGTTTACCCTTGCGTCGCTGGCCATTGTCCTGCGTGTTGGTATTAGCCACAAAGTCCATGTTACCATCCGCTTTACGCTTGCCTCCACCACCATTGCCTGCCCAGTGATGCTGCTGACCTTTGGAGTTGCTGTTCCTCTTTCCCTTCCCTGCCTTGTCATCATCAGATTCGGGATCCTTGGTACTATCAGAATCAGCATACTTTACCAAAGCAGCCATGGGGGTCCCCATGTCAGTGCAATGATGCTTCATCCATCCCAACTTCAGCTTTAGGGGCCCAAACCGGCAGTTGCCTTCTAGGGTTAATACTGCGGTGTCAGCGGTGATGCGGTCTGATGAATGCAACACTTGTGAAACCCGGCGCACCCAATGAGTCGTCGATTCTCCTTCCTCCTGGACGCAGGCAGCTAAGTCCACTATCGACATAGGCTGTTTACATGTATCCTTGAAATTGCTGATAAACCGGGCTCGTAATTGGGCCCATGAACTGATAGAATTAGCCGGCAAGCTTTTTAACCAAGTACGGGCCGTTCCTTCAAGCATCATGGTGAAGTATTTCGCACATGCCGCGTCATCCACATCAAGCATCTCCATGGCCATCTCATAGCTCTCCACCCATGTCTCTGGAGGTTGATCCGCCGTGTAATTTGGTACTTTGCGCGGGCCTTTGAAATCCTTGGGCAGGCGCACATTGCGTAAAGCGGGGACAAGGCAAGGCACCCCCAAAGAACTAGAAGTAACACCAGGTTCGATCGAGATAGTTGGACGAACCGGCGTGAGCTGCCGAGCCTGATGTTGTGCGGCTAACTCGGCCTTCTTGCACACTCGGGCCCAGTCCACCACTTCCTGAGCGTTATCAGCACCACCCGCCGGGTTGTTGCCACGGGGTGCTCCACGTCGTTCATTACTCGACACTGCCGGTTCATCCATATGTCTGCTATAGCTCCGGCTTGGACGGGGGGTCGAGTGGATCCGGTCGCGGCTGTACGAGTATGCTTCCTGTTGGACCAAAGCTGTCCTCAGAAGCTCCTTGACCCGTCGCGTCTCTACTGCCTGCGGCGAGTCACCTTCAATTGGAATGGCCTCCAGCCGTGCAGTAGTGGCGACAAGATTGTCCATTGGGTTGGAGTAGTGACCCGGAGGTGTTAAAACAGCCTGAGGTATAACGGTGTTTTGACGAGGCGGGTCCATCCGACGAGGCTGAACCGGCTCACCGGTCCCAGGAGCTTCCGCCCGGTTTCCCTCCAGCGGATTACCGATTCCTGCTCTCGGGGTGTTGAAAAGGTCTCTGGCCTCGAAAACCGGAGGCAAACGGGATCGGTACTTCGTCCTCATGACTTCATGCGACACGCTCTGGTCCAACATGAGCCTGTAGGCTTGTGCGTCTAGAGCGGCCCGCTCTGTGGCCATCCTGGTGTCCTCAGCTGCCAGATCCTCCTTGGCCTGGGTGATCTGTTCCTTTACTTTTGCAATCTCCGCGTTGTGGACATCCTGATCCGCCGGATTAGCTTCCGCCATAAGCACAGCCAATGCATCAAATAGCTCTGATAGAACTTGAGCCGGCGGGCGCACAGGGCCTCCTGCCCCGGCAGCCGTCGCCGCTGCTAAACCAGAGGTTGTTGCCGCAGCGTTCGAAGAATGAAGCGCTGCTTGTGTGCTGGCCATGAATATTTCGACTCGGTTGGGCAGATCAGAGGGGTCCGGAATACTGTCGCCATCGGAACAGCTCCCAATCCGGCCATCTTGTAACTGATAAAGAGATTCGGTTTCTCCGGTCGATGACTCGTCATCGGAACAAACGACGGTCTCGCCGCGAGATTCTGATCCATCCTCGTAACTTCCTCCATGAATGACTCCCACGATGGCACGCTTCATGGCCGGTTTAACCTGGGCGGATCGCGCACGCTGAGCCGTCTCGACGAGGTCGGTGCAGATGTCCGGCTCAGGGCCCGGTTCACCGATCTTGCCAATGAAAATGTGAATGCCAGCAAAGGGGACCCGGTACCCATACTCAACTGAACCGGCCTCGGGGCCCCAGCCTGCGTCGTCGATGTAGAGCTTGCCGCGACGACTCTTAGTCATACGGCCTACAGCGTAGCCCTCGAGTCCTTCAAAGCGGCCCTCCAAGAACCTGAAACCATCGTGCGATAGCCCCACGGTGGGCGCCAACTGTCGTGGTTTCGTCATGGCAGATGTCCTAGAGAAAGGACTTAGTCGTGGAGCCATCGTGACGGGTTAGCTTGAAGGGGTTAAAGCGGACACAAGGATGCAGGAGAGTTTATACTAGTTCGGCCCCTTCGGTGAAGGTAAAAGCCTACGTCTAGTTGTGATGGAATTGATGGGGTTTCGATGACTAGGGAGCAAACAAGCTTCGCCTATGTCTCGAGTGTTGTCCGTTGTCCTTGAACCGCCGCCGGGTCGTCCCCTTATATACACGGGTGACGCCCGTCGGTTTACAGAGTCCCAATACCGGCTCATAGATGTGTCCGGTTTGGTCTCTACTTATTCCTAACTTACAATACAAGTTAACTACTAACGCCGGTTTACGGCTACAGGCCTTGAACCGACCATGGGCCTTGAGCCCTCATCTGCCTTCTTGGGCTTTAACATACTTAACTACTGACGAAGTTAACCCGGCCCAGATAGGCTGGTTTACGCCCAGTAGTAATATCCCCAACATCAAGTGTTCTCAAATCTTTAAAGACTCAATCCGATAAGATAACTTCAAAGGGGAAACTCAATTCATTACAAGAGAGAAGAGGGGAAGGAGAAACATAAGATCCAACTATAATAGCAAAGCTCGCGATACATCAAGATCGTGCCAAATCAAGAACACGAGAGAGAGAGAGATCAAACACATAGCTACTGGTACATACCCTCAGCCCCGAGGGAGAACTGCTCCCTCTTCGTCATGGAGAGCATCGGGATGATGAAGATGGCCACCGGTGAGGGTTCCCCCCTCCGGCAGGGTGCCGGAACAGGGTCCCGATTGACTTTTGGTGGCTACAGAGGCTTCTGACGGCGGAACTCCCGATCTATTGTGCGTTCTGGAAGTTTTAGGGTATATGGAGTTATATAGGCGGAAGAAGCACGTCAGGGGAGCCACGGGGACCCACGAGGCAGGGGGCGCGCCCTAGGGGGGTGGGCGCTCCCCCACCCTCGTGGGCAGCTCCCGTATCTTCTGATGTGGGGTCCAAGTCCATCAGGTGTGTTTCCTTCCAAAAATAACTTCTCCAGTTGATTTCATTCCGTTTCGACTCCGTCTGATATTCCTTTTCTTCAAAACACTGAAATAGGCATAAAACAACAAATCTGGGCTGGGCCTTCGGTTAATAGGTTAGTCCCAAAAATAATATAAAAGTGGAAAATAAAGCCCAATATTGCCCAAAACAGTAGATAATATAGCATGGAGCAATCAAAAATTATAGATACGTTGGAGACGTATCAAGCATCCCCAAGCTTAATTCCTGCTCGTCCTCGAGTAGGTAAATGATAAAAAAATAATTTTTGATGTGGAATGCTAGTTGGCATAATTTCAATGTAATTCTTCTTAATTGTGATATGAATATTCAGATCTAAAAGATTCAAGACAAAAGTTCATATTGACATAAAAACATTAATACTTCAAGCATACTAACTAAGCAATCATGTCTTCTCAAAATATCATGGCCAAAGAAAGCTATCCCTACAAAATCTTAGTCTGGCTATGCTCCATCTTCACCACACAACATATTTAAATCATGCACAACCCCGATGACAAGCCAAGCAATTGTCTCATACTTTTGATGTTCTCAAACTTTTTCAATCTTCACGCAATACATGAGCGTGAGCCATGGATATAGCACTATAGGTGGAATAGAATGGTGGTTGTGGAGAAGACAAAAAGGGAGAAGATAGTCTCACATCGACTAGGCGTACCAACGGGCTATGGAGATGCCCATCAATATATATCAATGTGAGTGAGTAGGGATTGCCATGCAATGGATGCACTAGAGCTATAAGTATATGAAAGCTCAACAAAAGAAACTAGTGGGTGTGCATCCAACTCGCTTGCTCACGAAGACCTAGGGCATTTTGAGGAAGCCCATCATTGGAATATACAAGCCAACTTCTATAATGAAAGATTCCCACTAGTATATGAAAGTGACAACATAGGAGACTCTCTATCATGAAGATCATGGTGCTACTTTGAAGCACAAGTGTGGTAAAAGGATAGTAGCATTGTCCCTTTTTTTATTTTTTTATTTTTTTATTTGGCCTTTCTTTTTTTTGGCCTTTCTTTTGTTATTTGGCCTTTCTCTTTTTTTGGGACAATGCTCTATTGAATGATGATCATCACACTTCTATTTATTTACAACTCAATGATACAACTCGATACTAGAACAAAGTATGACTCTATATGAATGCCTCTGGCAGTGTACCAGGATGTGTAATGATGCATGAGTGACATGTATGAAAGAATTATGAACGGTGGCTTTGCCACAAATACAATGTCAACTACATGATCACGCTAAGCAATATGACAATGATGAAGTGTGTCATAATAAACGGAATGGTGGAAAGTTGCATGGCAGTATATCTCGGAATGGCTATGGAAATGCCATAATAGGTAGGTATGGTGGCTGTTTTGAGGAAGGTATATGGTGGGTGTATGGTACTGGCGAAAGTGCGCGGTACTAGAGAGGCTAGCAATGGTGGAAGGGTGAGAGTGCGTATAATCCATGGACTCAACATTAGTCATAAAGAACTCACATACTTATTGCAAAAATCTATTAGTTATCCAAACAAAGTACTACGCGCATGCTCCTAGGGGGATAGATTGGTAGGAAAAGACCATTGCTCGTCCCCGACCGCCACTCATAAGGAAGACAATCAATAAATAAATCATGCTCCGACTTCATCACATAACGGTTCACCATACGTGCATGCTACGGAATCACAAGCTTCAACACAAGTATTTCTCAAATTCATAACCACTCAACTAGCATGACTCTAATATCACCATCTCCATATCTCAAAACAATTATCAAGTATCAAACTTCTCATAGTATTCAACACACTCATAAGAGAATTTTATTATTCTTGAATACCTAGCATATTAGGATTTTAAGCAAATTACCATGCTATTTAAGAATCTCAGAATGATATAAGTGAAGATCAATGAGTAGTCGAATAATTATGCAACTATGTGAAGACTCTCTAACATTTAATAATTTCAGATCTTGGTACTCTATTAAAACAGCAAGCAAAGCAAAATAAAATTACATTATAAGAATAGCAAACATCATGTGAAGAAGCAAAAACTTAGGATCAACCGAAACTAACCGATAGTTGTTGAAGAAGAAAGGTGGGATGCCAACCAGGGCATCCCCAAGCTTAGACGCTTGAGACTTCTTGAAATATTATCTTGGGGTGCCTTGGGCATCCCCAAGCTTGAGCTTTTGTGTCTCCTTGATTCCTCTCATATCACGGTCTCCCTAAATCTCAAAAGCTTCATCCACACAAAACTCAACAAGGACTCGTGAGATAAGTTAGTATAAACCATTGCCAAAACCTTATCATACTCTACTATAGCAAATCACTAAAATTATTATTCAACATTGCATACTAAATGCCTCTGCATATTTAATAGTCCTATCCTCAAATAGAATCATTAAAGAAGCAAGCATATGCAAACAATGCAAACATAACAGCAATCTGCCTAAACAGGATAGTCTGTAAATAATGTAGCAACATCCATACTTCCCTAGCTACAAAAATTATGAAAGAAAATTCCTACTGTATTAAATTTATCAGAGCTTAATATTCAAAAGGTTTTGACATTTTATCACATTCTGACTTTTCTAGGGAATTATTGCAACAGCGGTAAACTTTCTGTTTTCAAACAGCAACATGTGGACTTCTAAAATAGACATAGTAAAGGCTATCAATGCCACTTTTATTGAAATAAAAGATGCAACACATTATTCTAAATAACATCAAGCAAATCCTAACAAAATAAATTGACGCTCCAAGCAAAACACATATCATGTGGCGAATAAAAATATAGCTCCAAGTAAAGTTACCGATGAACGAAGACGAAAGAGGGGATGCCTTCCGGGGCATCCCCAAGCTTAGGCTCTTTGTTGTCCTTGAATATTACCTTGGGGTGCCTTGGGCATCCCCAATATTAGGCTCTTGCCACTCCTTATTCCATAGTCCATCGAATCTTTACCCAAAACTTGAAAACTTCACAACACAAAACTTACCAGAAAACTCGTAAGCTCTGTTAGTATAAGAAAATAAATCACCACTTAGGTACTTTTGTGAACTCATTCTAAATTAATATTGGGGTAATATCTACTGTATTACAACTTATCTATGGTTCATACTCTCTGATACTACTCATAGATTCATCAAAATAAGCAAACAACACATCGAAAACAGAATCTGTCAAAAACAGAACAGTCTGTAGTAATCTGGATCAAATGTATACTTATGGAACTCATAAAATTCTCAAATAAATTTATGGACCTGAGGAATTTATCTATTAATCATCTGCAAAAATAATTAACTAAATTTCACTCTCCAAATAAAAATGGCAGCAATTCTCGTGAGCGCTAAAGTTTCTGTTTTTTACAGCATGATTGCAAAGACTTTCCCCAAGTCTTCCCAAAGGTTCTACTTGGCACAAACACTAAGTAAAACATAAAAACTCAATAATAACATAGGCTAGATAAATTATTTATTACTAAACAGGAACAAAAATAAAGGAAAAAAATAAAATTGGGTTGCCTCCCAACAAGCGCTAACGTTTAACGCCCCTAGCTAGGCATGATGATTTCAATGATGCTCACATAAAAGATAAGAATTGAAACATAAAGAGAGCATCATGAAGAATATAACTAGCACATTTAAGTCTAACCACTTCCTATGCATAGGGATTTTGTGAGCAAACAACTTGTGGGAACAAGAATCAACTTGCATAAGAAAGCAACACAAGCATAACTTCAAGATTTTAAGCACATAGAGAGGAAACTTGATATTATTGCAATTCCTACAAGCATATGTTCCTCCCTCATAATAATTTTCAGTAGCATCATGAATGAATTCAACAATATAACTATCACATAAAGCATTCTTTTCATGATCTACAAGCATAGAAATTTTATTACTCTCCACACAAGCAAAATTCTTCTCATGAATAATAGTGGGAGCAAACTCAACAAAAAAATTATCATGTGAGGCATAATCCAACTGAAAACTGAAATCATGATGACAAGTTTCATGGATATCATTATTCTTTATAGCATATAGGTCATCACAATAATCATCATAGATAGCAATTTTGTTCTCATAATCAATTGGAACCTCTTCCGGAATAGTGGATCCATCACAAAATAAAGTCATGACCTCTCCAAATCCACTTTTATCAATATAATCATCATAAATAGGAGGCATGCTTTCATCATAATAAATTTTCTCATCAAAACTTGGGGGACAAAAAATATCATCTTCATCAAACATAGCTTCCCCAAGCTTGTGGCTTTGCATATCATTAGCATCATGGATATTCAAGGAATTCATACTAACAACATTGCAATCATGCTCATCATTCAAATATTTAGTGCAAAACATTCTAATGCATTCTTCTTCTAGCACTTGAGCACAATTTTCCTTTCCATCATTCTCATGAAAGATATTAAAAAGATGAAGCGTATGACACAAACTCAATTCCATTTTTTGTTGTAGTTTTCTTTTATAAACTAAACTAGTGATAAAACAAGAAACTAAAAGACTCGATTGCAAGATCTAAAGATATACCTTCAAGCACTCACCTGCCCGACAACGGCGCCAGAAAAGATCTTGATGTCTACTACACAACCTTCTTCTTGTAGACGTTGTTGGGCCTCCAAGTGCAGAGGTTTGTAGGACAGTAGCAAATTTCCCTCAAGTGGATGGCCTAAGGTTTATCAATTCGTAGGAGGCATAGGATGAAGATGGTCTCTCTCAAGCAACCCTGCAACCAAATAACAAAGAGTCTCTTGTGTCCCCAACACACCCAATACAATGGTAAATTGTATAGGAGCACTAGTTCGGCGAAGAGATGATGAAACAAGTGGTATATGGATAGTAGATAAAGGTATTTGTAATCTGAAAATATAAAAACAGCAAGGTAACTAATGATAAAAGTGAGCATAAACGGTATTGCAATGCATTGAAACATGGCCTAGGGTTCATACTTTCGCTAGTGCAAGTTCCCTCAACAATAATAACATAATTGGATCACATAACTATCCCTCAACATGCAACAAAGAGTCACTCCAAAGTCACTAATAGCAGAGAATGAACGAAGAGATTATGGTAGGGTACGAAACCACCTCAAAGTTATTCTTTCCAATCAATCCGTTGGGCTATTCCTATAAGTGTCACAAACAGCCCTAGAGTTCGTACTAGAATAACACCTTAAGACACAAATCAACCAAAACCCTAATGTCACCTAGATACTCCAATGTCACCTCAAGTATCCGTGGGTATGATTATACGATATGCATCACACAATCTCAGATTCATCTATTCAACCAACACATAGAACCTCAAAGAGTGCCCCAAAGTTCTACCGGAGAATGACAACGAAAACGTGTGCCAACCCCTATGCATAGGTTCATGGGTGGAACCCGCAAGTTGATCGCCAAAACATACATCAAGTGAATCACGTGGTATCCCATTGTCACCACAGATACGCACGACAAGACATACATCAAGTGTTCTCAAATCTTTAAAGACTCAATTCAATAAGATAACTTCAAAGGGGAAACTCAATCCATTACAAGAGAGTAGAGGGGGGAGAAAACATCATAAGATCCAACTATAATAACAAAGCTTGCGATACATCAAGATCGTGCCAAATCAAGAACACGAGAGAGAGAGAGAGATCAAACACATAGCTACTGGTACATACCCTCAGCCCTGAGGGGGAACTACTCCCTCCTCGTCATGGAGAGCACCGGGATGACGAAGATGGCCACCGGAGAGGGATTCCCCCTCTGGCAGGGTGCCAGAACGGGTCTAGATTGGCTTTCGGTGGCTACAGAGGCTTCTGGCGGCGGAACTCCCGATCTATTGTGCTCCCGGATGTTTTAGGGTATATGGAGATATATAGGTGGAAGAAGTACGTCAGGGGGGCCACGAGGGGCCCACGAGGGTGGAGGGCGCACCCAGGGGGTGGGCGCGCCCCCCTGCCTCGTGGCTTCCTCGTAGATCCCCTGACGTGCACTCCAAGTCTTCTGGGCTTCTTCTGATCCAAAAATAAGTTCTATGAAGTTTCAGGTCAATTGGACTCCGTTTGATTTTCTTTTTCTGCGATATTCTAAAACAAGGAAATAACAGAAACTGGCACTGGGCTCTGGGTTAATAGGTTAGTCCCAAAAATGATATAAAAGTGTATAATAAAGCCCATAAACATCCAAAGTTGATAATATAATAGCATGGAACAATCAAAAATTATAGATACGTTGGAGACATATCAGCCAGCAGCCCCCCTCCCTCGTGTCGTCACGAAGGGAATCCTAAGCTATGAATGCAGGCCCCCCAAAACCGAGGTTCACCTAGCAAAGTGCGAAGTAGCTAGCAACCCCCCTTTGTGTTGCCACGAAGGGAATCCTAAGATATGAATGCATGCCCCCCAACCGAGGTTCACCTAGCAAAGTGCGAAGTAGCAACCCCCCCCCCACACACACACTTTCAGTCGGCGGGCCAGAGAGGCATATCTCACCAAGATGGATCATAAAATGGACCAAGATAATCCACCTTGATCGTACAACCTCTCTCTTGTTCTTGGTCAAAGTGATGGCCGTCCATCCGACCCCGAAGATGGGCTAGCTCGCCAATAATCACGCAAGTAGCTAGTCCCCGAAGACAACCACTGCATGCGTGTGGCCCAAACATATGTATGGAGAGGTGTGTTTTTGAGTACCAATGGAACAACTTTGATGTGGCACCATGATTTCAAACTAGAAATTTCCACACTGAGTGAGGGTTAGGTTGACGATGCATATGTATGTTACACCACACTTCAAGCCAACAACGGGGATTCATGCATGCATGCGTGCATAGTATATGCGCTCAAACTTAAGGTCTGAATCTCACCATGACCTATACTACGATAACACGAACCAAATGAAGAATCCGCCATGGTAACTTATCTTGTTGTTGGTCAAGGTGATCATGGATGTCCACGTGGGCCCACGAATATATAGGCTTGTCTCTGATAACCACGCGAGGGAGTGTACCATTCGAAGGCAACCACTACATGCATATGTATGGAGGTGATGCATGCATGCATGTTTGAATACCATTTCACAACATTGATGTGGCACGTGCGTCAAAAATCGTACACTAGCTCCCCACACAGAGCAAGATTGGTTCATGATGTGTCATTGTACTAGCCACTTCGACTCGATGGGAGGGATTCATGCATACACATGCATGTGTGTGTGTGCTCAAACTGCATCATGCATGTCACCCCAGAGCAAAAATAATAATCCCCTCCTAAGTCAAATTAACCTCTCTTGTTGTTAGGCACAAAATAGTGATGGACCAAGCGGGCCCATAGATGGAAATCATCGATATCGCTAATAACCGCTTAAGTGGGTGCGAGAGGACAACCACCACTGCTTTTCATGTGGTCCAAACATATATATGTGGAATACCCAAAATGCACAACTTTGATGTGCCACATGCCTCAAAAACCGTAAACCATGCACCCACATAGAGCGAAGTTCATGAAGCATACTACATATGATGGTCCCCTTCCCCTCTCTTCACCGCATACTATATGCTCATGCCGTAATATATGTACAACCCAAAAGAATCCTCATCGATGGTGAAATTAATTAACCTCTCCCGATGTAGGTCAAAGTGATGCATGCATGCATCGACGATGGCCTCGTGGGTCCACAGATGGAAGCATCACACGTGAGTGTCCTAGCTAGGATAACCACCGCGTGCATGCATGTGGCCCAAAAAGGTGTTGTGTGATGTTCGAATAGCCAATTTTACAATTTTGATGTGTCACGTGCCTCGCAAACCAAAAAGTCCCGACACTGAGTGAGGTTTACTTGTTCATGGACGCGTACGTATAGTATATATGCTAGTCCCATCCCACCTCTTTGACGCGTACTATATACCACCATAACACAAATAAAAATATTCTATCTTGCTGGTCAAATTAACCTCAATGGCGCATGTTCATCAAAGTGATGGACGATGACCTCGCGGGCCCACCGAAAATGTCACACGTGAGTATCGAGTGTCGTGTAGGACAACCATCGACTGAATGTGGCCAAAACATGTATGTATCAAAGGGTTGTGTAATGTTTTAAATAATGATTTCATGACTCTGATGTGGCACCAGCCTGCCTAACAAAACGGCCAACCCATACCGTGGCTCACAACTCGTAGTGTACTGCGAGCCACCCGCCACCCCCAGACGCACACACCCACACACACCGCGAATCCACCGCAACTACGATGCACGTTAAATTAATTATCCCGCGGTGAACATATGTTACCAAAGGAGGGACGTTTTAATTTCAAAAAAACATAGAGATCATTAAGACGTTTTAGTACATTAATTGATTAATTTTCTACGGGTATAATGTGCAAAAATCAAATTTGAGCTACATGCACACGTGACAGTGCACCTAAATGGATTGCAAAAACACATGTGTCTCACTAGGTGCATGTTTACTCCTCGTGCAACAAATTTCAAACATTGAGAATCTTGATTTTTAAATTCTAGTACATCCAAAACTTATTTGAAGCTCATGAAATTTATCGTGTTGTCATATGGACACCAATACAAAGTGGCATTGTACTTTTTTGTCAAATTTGAGACCAGTTTTGATGTAATCTTTATCTAATTGCAAACGAGAGATTATTAATAATTGGGAACCAATATCCTAAAAGGATTATTTATTTTAACCGTGAGCGTTAGACCAACAATGGATATGTGACGTGCTTCAGTTAAGCAATAAAGCGACATCACTAATCATCCAGATAGAAAAACAATATACGTGCCGCCGCGTGACCCGTGTGCCGTGCGAGCAGGCATGAGTTGACGGTACGCATGCGAGTAGTCCGCCATGCAGGCAGATGGGGAGGTATGCGTGAAAGTGTGTGAATTGACGGAGGCGTGCTCGCTGCGCAGTGTCATCGGGAGGCGTGTGAGTAGCTGTGTTAAACTTTGGTAGGCATGACAGCAGTCCAGTGCGCAAGTTCACCGGGAGGCGAGCCATCGGTTTGACCGCCGCCCGCCTCTCTCCCACAACTCCCACTACTCCATATTAATGGTGCGCCTGAGCGGCCGCACCCCATCCTCACCACACACACACACAATCCTCTCTCTCCTCTTTCATCCTCGACGCCACTCTCAGTCCTCAGAGCCATCAGTGTATGAGGATGCCGCCGAAGCGCCCCATCGGAGGGAGTGGCGACGCTAGGGCTGCTAAAGCACCGGAGCATGGCGTGGAGATGGAGACAGAGGTTGCCATCACCGCTGGCGAGTTATCGCTGCACCCTGACATCGTCGACGGCGTCGAGCTTCCATAGCCGGAGGCGGAGTTCCACACCGACTCTAGTGACGACCCTGGTGATGACTCCGACGACCACTCCGGTGACGACTCCGACGATGACAGATAGCTGGTTTGTCATCTGTACCCATTTATGTGTCAAATAGATCATAGGGTTTCTCTGGTTAGTCCTGCCTCCCCTTTTTGGAATATAAATCCTATGGTTATGTTCTCCCAATCCATGAAATCTGAGTAAGTTTCGTTAGATCCATGTAGTGTATTGATTGTTTGAATGGTACAAGTGATAAGTGATTAGTTGTTTCATCTATGCAAATGATTTGTGCTAGTATCCGGCTAGGGTTAGTGTTCGTGCTAATAATTCCTAGCTAGGACTTGGCAATTTATTTAGAATGACCTACATATGTTTGTGCCATTATTTTCTTCAAGATTGATCTGTATGTAGATGACTGCGCTTAAAAATCAAACCATAATCTCTGGATATGTATACATAAATAGCCATAAATTCCTAATCCTACTTCACGGCATGTAATCGTTGATTTGATGCCAAATTTGTTTTACTATTTGTATAGGTGTTGTCTAACGATGTGGACATCGAGGATGAAGATGGCCAGAGGAGGTACGAGAGGCAAATCTTGAGGGAGCTTTATACAGGAATGCATAACAGGCGTATTAGGACTTGGAACGGCGGCTATGGATGCCCATTTTGCAACCAGAAGCTTCATGATGCGTATCTAAGTGTTCTAGCGCATGCAAGAGGACGGGCCATTGGCTCCTTCAAGCAGAAGTATTCTCACAGGGTGGCGCACGGCGCGTACGCCAAGTACCTGGAGAAGCTTCAGGATCATGTCGGCATGTGAGATGAGATGTGGGATGGATCGAGCTATGTATGCTTGAGTATGCTTAATGACGGTTGAACTATGTACTTATGGTTGAACTATGCTTATGTACGTGTACGCTTATTATCTATGTCTGAGTATGTTAAATATTTGGTCAAAATTACAAAGGGGGGCCAATAAACCAGGACGGAGGTAGTACGTCAATAACACACGGTTCCCAAAATTGGAACCATGTGCAATGACTTTCATTTTGCCTGTTGCATCAGTCATACACGGTTCGCTCTAGCAAACTGTTGCCCCCAAAATTCTTTGTGGGACAGAAAACCCTCACCACCCAATTCAAAAAAAAAGAAAACCCTCACCATCCCCACGTCACAAAAACCCTCACCCCGCCCGCCACCCCCTCTGGTATGTTCCCCATTCACACCTGCACAAGCTCCTTCGTGTCTATGCCATGGCACCGCTGATACGTCTCCAACGTATCTATAATTTTTTATTGTTCCATGCTATTATATTATCAACCTTGGATGTTTTATATGCATTTATATGCTATTTTATATGATTTTTGTGACTAACCTATTAACCTAGAGCCGAGTGCCAATTTCTGTTTTTTCCTTGTTTTTGAGTATCACAGAAAAGGAAAACCAAACGGAGTCCAATTGACTTGAAATTTCATGGAGATCGTTTTTGGACCAGAAGAAGCCCACGGAGTATCGGAGATGGACCAAAGGAGTCCCGAGGCCACCACGAGGGTGGGGGCGCGCACTACCCCCTGGACGCGCCCCTATCTCGTGGCCGCCTCGGGGACCCCCTTGACTTGTTCCTGACTCCAACACCTCTTATATAGACCCAAACTTCTAGAAAAAAACCTAGACCGGGAGTTCCGCCGCCGCAAGCCTCTGTAGCCACCAAAAACCAATCGGGACCCTTTTTTGGCACCCTGCTAGAGGGGGGGGGGAATCCCTCTCGGGTAGCCATCTTCATCATCCCGACGCTCTCCATGATGAGGAGGGAGTAGTTCACCCTCGGGGCTGAGGGTATGTACCAGTAGCTATGTGTTTGATCTCTCTCTCTCTCTCTATCTCGTGTTCTTGATTTGGAATGATCTTGATGTATCGCGAGCTTTGCTATTATAGTTGGATCTTATGATGTTTCTCAACCTCTTCTCTCTTGTAATGGATTGAGTTTTCCCTTTGAAGTTATCTTAACGGATTGAGTCTTTATGGATTTGAGAACACTTGATGTATGTCTTGCATGTGCTTATCTGTGGTGACAATGGGATATCACGTGATCCACTTGATGTATGTTTTGGTGATCAACTTGTGAGTTCTGTGACCTCGTGAACTTATGCATAGGGGTTGGCACATGTTTTCGTCTTAACTCTTCGGTAGAAACTTTGGGGCACTCTTTGAAGTTCTTTGTGTTGGTTGAATAGATGAATCTGAGATTGTGTGATACATATTGTATAATCATACCCACGGATACTTGAGGTGACATTGGAGTATCTAGGTGACATTAGGGTTTTGGTTGATTTGTGTCTTAAGGTGTTATTCTAGTATGAACTCTAGGATAGATCGAACGGAAAGAATAGCTTCGTGTTATTTTACTACGGACTCTTGAATAGATCAATCAGAAAGAATAACTTTGAGGTGGTTTCATACCCTACAATAATCTTTTCGTTTGTTCTTTGCTGTTAGTGACTTTGGAGGGACTCTTTGTTGCATGTTGAGGGATAGTTATATGATCCAATTATGTTATTATTGTTGAGAGAACTTGCACTAGTGAAAGTATGAACCCTAGGCCTTGTTTCCTAGCATTGCAATACCATTTTTTCTCACTTTTACCACTTGTTACCTTGCTGTTTTTATATTTTCAGATTACAAAAACCTATATCTATCATCCATATTGCACTTGTATCACCATCTCTTCGCCGAACTAGTGCACCTATACAATTTACCATTGTATTGGGTGTGTTGGGGTCACAAGAGACTCTTTGTTATTTGGTTGTAGGGTTGTTTGAGAGAGACCATCTTCATCCTATGCCTCCCACAGATTGATAAACCCTAGGTCATCCACTTGAGGAAAATTTTCTACTGTCCTACTAACCTCTGCACTTGGAGGCCCAACAACGTCTACAAGAAGAAGGTTGTGTAGTAGACATCAAGCTTAACAGAAAACTCGTAAGCTCCGTTAGTATAAGAAAGCAAAACACCACTTTAAGGTACTGTAATGAACTCATTCTTTATTTATATTGGTGTTAAACCTACTGTATTCCAACTTCTCTATGGTTTATAAACTATTTTACTAGCCATAGATTCATCAAAATAAGTAAACAACACATGAAAAACAGAATCTGTCAAAAACAGAACAGTCTGTAGTAATCTGAATCAAACGTATACTTCTGGAACTCATAAAATTCTCAAATAAATTGCTGGACCTGAGGAATTTAACTATTAATCATCTGCAAAAATAATTAACTAAATAACACTCTCCAAATAAAAATGGCAGCAATTCTCGTGAGCGCTAAAGTTTCTGTTTTTTTACAGCATGATCAACAAGACTTTCCCAAAGTCTTCCCAAAGGTTCTAGTTGGGACAAACACTAATTAAAAGCATAAAACCACATATAAACAGAGGCTAGATGAATTATTTATTACTAAACAGGAAAAAGATAAAATTGGGTTGCCTCCCAACAAGCGCTATCGTTTAACGCCCCTAGCTAGGCATGATGATTTCAATGATGCTCACATAAAAGATAAGAATTGAAACATAAAGAGAGCATCTTGAAGAATATGACTAGCACATTTAAGTCTAACATACTTCCTATGCATAGGGATTTTGTGAGTAAACAACTTATGGGAACAATAATCAACTAGCATAGGAGGGTGAAACAAGCATAACTTCAAAACTTTAAGCACATAGAGAGGAAACGTGATATTATTGCAATTCCTACAAGCATATATTCCTCCCTCATAATAATTTTCAGTAGCATCATGAATGAATTCAACAATATAACCAGCACCTAAAGCATTCTTTTCCTGATCTACAAGCATAGAAAATTTACTACTCTCAACATAAGCAAAATTCTTCTCTTTCGGGATAGTGGGAGTATCATAAGAGACTTGAATATTATAAATTGTTTCCACATTAAAAGAGTAATGTTCAGAAAAGGGGTAACCATAATCATGACAAGTTTTATAAATATAATCCTCACTACTTTTTATAGCATATGTATCATCACAATAATTATCATAAGTAGGAGGCATGTTATTATCATTATGAATTTGCATATCAAAACTTGGGAGACTAAAAATATAATCTTCATTAAGCGTAGCATCCCCAAGCTTGGGACAAACATTAATTGCAGCAAATATATTCTCAAATATGTCATCCTCATCAAACATAGCTTCCCCAAGCTTGGGCATTTTCGTATCATAAGCACAATCACTCTCATCATTAATAGCATGGATAGCACCAATAGTATAGCAATTATTATATTCTTCCAAGCAAGTGCCAAAAAGATTTTCAAGATCATAAGAAGTATCATTATCTTCCACAATTATATTTTCATGAGGCACAATAGTAATATGAGCAGCATTATTTGGGAGAGATATCTTTTTAGCTCTCTTCCTTTTTCTTTTCTTCTTCTTCTCCACATCATGCGTGGGTTCAATTCTCTTTTTGGAGCTCATTATCAATGAGATTGGTTGAATAGAAGGCTCCTCCTCGTTACCTGATTCATCATAAGAAATAATAGGAGGATATTGGGAAGTCTCTTCCCTTTCATTAGTATTCTCTTCATCCTCTATTTGTTTTATTTTCTTTATGTAATTGGCAATATAAGGATTTTCAATGCAACTCACCACACAATACATATCAACCTTCTCTAGATCAATATCGATGAATTTCTCAAGGTTATATTCCGGAATATGCTTAGTTTGACGTTTCAATTCTTCATAACCAAAAAGCAAACTTAGTTCATTATAATGCGCAAGGGAAATCAAGTCATCACAATTTTTAGACACGAATCGGTCATGAAACAATTTGCATTTGATATTTAAATGATCATGTTCATTGCAAAGTTCACAAGTACGGTAAAGATATTTTAAATTTTCAGCACTCACATCAAGACTTTCTTGCAACAATTTAGTTTCTAAATACTTATGCCTCTTGCAATATCTATCTTATCTATTTGGTGAGTACTTGCAAACCCAGTCCACTCCACAAAAATCGACATGTTTATAGGAGACATTTTCATCATAACTAGTGCAATCATCATTAGTATCATGGATATTCAAAGAATTCGTACTAACAACATTGCAATCATGCTCATCATTCACATATTCAGTACCAAACATTTTATAGATTTCTTCTTCTAGCACTTGAGCACAATTTTCCTTTCCATCATACTGATGAAAGATATTAAAAAGGTGAAGCATATGAGACAAACTCAATTCCATTTTTTATAGTTTTCTTTTATAAACTAAACTAGTGATAAAACAAGAAACTAAAAGACTCGATTGCAAGATCTAAAGATATACCTTCAAGCGCTAACCTCCCCGGCAACGGCGCCAGAAAAGAGCTTAGTTGACGGGGTGTGTTAGTGCCGCTTTCCTTGCCTCCCCGGCAATGGCGCTAGAAAAGAGCTTGATGTCTACTACACAACCTTCTTCTTGTAGACGTTGTTGGGCCTCCAAGTGCAGAGGTTTCAGGACAGTAGCAAATTTCCCTCAAGTGGATGACCTAAGGTTTATCAATCCATAGGAGGCGTAGGATGAAGATGGTCTCTCTCAAGCAACCCTGCAACCAAATAACAAAGAGTCTCTTGTGTCCCCAACACACCCAATACAATGGTAAATTGTATAGGTGCACTAGTTCGGCGAAGAGATGATGAAACAAGTGGTATATGGATAGTAGATAAAGGTATTTGTAATCTGAAAATATAAAAACAGCAAGGTAACTAATGATAAAAGTGAGCATAAACGGTATTGCAATGCGTTGAAACAAGGCCTAGGGTTCATACTTTCGCTAGTGCAAGTTCCCTCAACAATAATAACATAATTGGATCAGATAACTATCCCTCAACATGCAACAAAGAGTCACTCCAAAGTCACTAATAGCGGAGAATGAACGAAGAGATTATGGTAGGGTACGAAACCACCTCAAAGTTATTCTTTCCAATCAATCCGTTGGGCTATTCCTATAAGTGTCACAAACAGCCCTAGAGTTCGTACTAGAATAACACCTTAAGACACAAATCAACCAAAACCCTAATGTCACCTAGATACTCCAATGTCACCTCAAGTATCTGTGGGCATGATTATACGATATGCATCACACAATCTCAGATTCATCTATTCAACCAACATAAAGGACCTCAAAGAGTGCCCCAAAGTTCTACCGGAGAATCATGACGAAAACGTGTGCCAACCCCTATGCATAGGTTCCCAATGTCACGAAACCCGCAAGTTGATCACCTTAACATACATCAAGTGGCACGTGGTATCCCATTGTCACCACAGATATCCACGGCAAGACATACATCAAGTGTTCTCAAATCTTTAAAGACTCAATCCGATAAGATTACTTCAAAGGGGAAACTCAATTCATTACAAGAGAGAAGAGGGGGAGGAGAAACATAAGATCCAACTACAATAGCAAAGCTCGCGATACATCAAGATCGTGCGAAATCAAGAACACGAGAGAGAGATCAAACACATAGCTACTGGTACATACCCTCAGCCCCGAGGGAGAACTACTCCCTCCTCGTCATGTAGAGCACCGGGATGATGAAGATGGCCACCGGTGAGGGTTACCCCCTCCGGCAGGGTGCCAGAATAGGGTCCCGATTGACTTTTGGTGGCTACGGAGGCTTCTGGCAGCGGAACTCCCGATCTATTGTGCATTCTGGAAATTTTAGGGTATATGGAGTTATATAGGCAGAAGAAGCACGGCAGGGGGGCGCGCCCTAGGGGGCTGGGCGCGCCCCCACCCTCGTGGGCAGCTCCCGTATCTTATGACATGGGGTCCAATTCCATCAAGTGTGTTCCCTTCCAAAAATAACTTCTCCAATTGATTTTGTTCCGATTCGACTCCGTCTGATATTCCTTTTCTTCAAAACACTGAAATAGGCATAAAACAACAAATCTGGGCTGGGCCTCCGATTAATAGGTTAGTCCCAAAAATAATATAAAAGTGGAAAATAAAGCCCAATATTGCCCAAAACAGTAGATAATATAGCATGGAGCAATCAAAAATTATAGATACGTTGGAGACGTATTAGTGGGTCATCAAGAATATTTTCTAACCTAGACAAGTTGTCTGCAACGGGGTTCTTAGCTCCCTTTCTATCAACAATATGCAAATCAAATTCTTGTAGCAAGAGAACCCATCTAATAAGTCTAGGTTTAGCATCTTTCTTTTCCATAAGGTATTTAATAGCAACATGATTAGTTTGAATAGTTACTTTAGAATCAACAATATAAGATCTGAACTTATCACAAGCAAATACAACTGCTAAAAGCTCTTTTTCAGTAGTAGCATAATTTCTTTGAGCATTGTCTAGAGTCTTACTAGCATAATGAATAACATTTAATTTCTTATCAACTCTTTGCCCTAGAACAACACCTACAGCATAATCACTAGAATCACACATAATTTCAAAGGGAAATTCCAATCAGGTGGCTGAACAACACGTGCAGAGACTAATGCTTTCTTAAGTATTTCAAATGCTTCTACACAATCATCATCAAAGACAAATGGTATATCTTTTTGCAATAAATTAGTCAGAGGCCGAGAAATTTTTGAGAAGTCCTTAATGAACCTCCTGTAAAATCCGGCGTGACCAAGGAAACTTCTTATACCTTTGATGTCCTTGGGACATGGCATCTTTTCAATAGCATCAACCTTGGCTTTATCAACTTCAATACCTCTTTCAGAAACTTTGTGCCCCAAGACAATACCTTCGTTAACCATAAAGTGGCACTTTTCCCAATTCAAGACAAGATTATTTTCTTCACATCTCTACAAAACTCGATCAAGATTGCTCAAGCAATCATCAAAAGAGGAACCATAGATGGAAAATCGTCCATGAAAACCTCACAAATCTTTTCACAAAAGTCAGAGAATATAGCCATCATGCATCTTTGAAAGGTAGCAGGTGCATTACATAAACCAAAAGGCATACGTCTATAAGCAAAAGTACCAAAAGGGCATGTAAAAGTAGTCTTTGATTGATCTCTAGCCGACACAGGTATTTGAGAGAAACCAGAATAACCATCTAGAAAGCAATAGTGTGTATGTTTGCATAATCTTTCTAGCATTTGATCAATAAAAGGTAAGGGGTAATGATCTTTCTTAGTAGCTTTATTTAATTTGCGGAAATCAATTACCATCCTATAACCTGTGATAATTCTTTGTGGAATCAATTCATCTTTATCATTAGGAACAACAGTAATACCTCCCTTCTTAGGGACACAATGGACAGGACTTACCCACTCACTATCAGCAACGAGATAGATCATACCTGCCTCCAGGAGCTTTAGTATTTCTTTTCTTACCACTTCTTTCATTTTAGGATTCAGACGTCGTTGAGGATCACGAATTGGTTTGGCATCTGCTTCCAGATTTATTTTATGTTGACATAGAGTGGGACTAATGCCCTTAAGATCATCAAGAGTATATCCAATAGTAGCACGGTGCTTCTTCAGAGTTTTCAATAATCTTTCTTCTTCTTGCTCTGAAAGGTTAGCACTAATAATAACAGGATATATCTTCTTTTCATCAAGATAAGCATACTTAAGATTATCAGGCAAAGGTTTAAGCTCAAACACGGGATCACCCTTGGGTGGAGGAGGATCCCCTAAAATTTCAACAGGCAAATTGTGTTGCGAAATAGGTTCCTGTTTAAAGAATACTTCATCTATTTCCCTTCTTTCATTCATGAACATATCATTTTCATGGTCTAGCAGATAATGTTCTAAAGGATCACTAGGAGGTACGACAATAGAAGCAAGACCAATAATTTCATCCTTACTAGGTAATTCTTCCTCACGATGTTGTTTACTAAATTTAGAGAAATTAAACTCATGAACCATATCATCCAAGCCAACAGTAACAACATTCTTTGTGCAATCTATGGTAGCATTGACAGTATTTAAGAAGGGTCTACCAAATATAATGGGACAAAAGCTATCTTATGGGGAACCAAGAACAAGAAAATCAGCAGGATATTTAGTTTTCCCACACAAGACTTCAACATCTCTAACAATTCCCATTGGTGAAATAGTATCTCTATTGGCAAGTTTAACTGTGACATCAATACCTTCTAACTCAGCAGGTGCAATTTCATTCTTAATTTCTTCATATAAGTCAATAGGTATTACACTAGCACTAGCACCCATATCACATAAGCCATGATAACAATGATCTCCTATTTTAACAGAAATAACAGGCACGCCTACCACAGGTCTATGTTTATCTTTAGCACAAGGTTTAGAATTTCTAGCAGTTTCACCTTCGAACTGAATAACATGCCCATCAATATTATCAGACAAGAGATCTCTAACAATAGCAATATTAGGTTCTACTTTAACTTGCTCAGGAGGTGTATAAGTTCTAATATTGCTTTTACGAACAACAGTTGAAGCTTTAACATGATCCTTTATTCTAACAGGGAAAGGTGGTTTCTCAATATAAGAAGTAGGAACAATAGGATCATTATAAGTGACAGTCTTTTCTTCAACTTTAATAGGTGCAGCTACTTTTACTTCTATGGGAGGATGATATTTAAACCACTTCTCCTTAGGGAGATCAACATAAGTAGCAAAAGATTCACAGAAAGAAGCTACTATCTCAGAGTCAAGTCCATATTTAGTGCTAAAATTATGAAAAATATCGGTGTCCATAAAAGATTTAACACAATCAAACTTAGGTGTCATACCTGACTCCTTACCTTCGCCGAGGTCCCAATCTTCAGAGTTGCGTTTAATTCTATCCAATAAATTCCATCTGAATTCAATAGTCTTCATCATAAAAGAGCCAACACAAGAAGTATCAAGCATGGTGCGATTGTTTTCAGAAAGTCGAGCATAAAAACTTTGCAAAATTATTTCTCTCGGGAGCTCATGATTGGGGCATGAATATAACATTGATTTAAGCCTCCCCCAAGCTTGAGAGATGCTTTCTCCTTCGCGAGACCAGAAATTATATATATAATTGCGATCACGATGAACAAGATGCATAGGGTAATACTTTTGATGAAATTCCAACTTCAATCTTTTATAATCCCATGATCTCATATCATCACATAGCCTATACCATATCAATGTGTCTCCCTTCAAAGATAAAGGGAAGACCTTCTTCTTAGCAACATCATCGGGTATACCTGCAAGCTTAAATAATCCACAAACTTCATCCACATATATTAAGTGCTCATCAGGATGCTTTGTTCCATCTCCTGTAAAAGGGTTAGCTAGCAGTTTTTCCATCATACCCGAAGGAAATTCAAAAGGAGTTTCATTTTCAATAGGTTCAGTAGGTTGAGGAGCAACTCTTTGCTCTACTGGACGGGGTGAAGATACCCCGAACAAGCCCCTCAGAGAATTACTTTCCATAGTAACAAGTGACAGTAAATTTTCAGCACACTATATAAATATTTCCTTACCAAATTACACCTACCAAAGGCGCTACACTCCCCGTCAACGGCGTCAGAAAAGAGTCTTGATGACCCACAAGTATAGGGGATCTATCGTAGTCCTTTCGATAAGTAAGAGTGTCGAACCCAACGAGGAGCAGAAGGAAATGATAAGCGGTTTTCAGCAAGGTATTCTCTGCAAGTACTGAAATAAGTGGTAACAGATAGTTTTGTGATAAGATAAATTGTAACGAGCAACAAGTAACAAAAGTAAATAAAGTGCAGCAAGGTGGCCCAATCCTTTTGTAGCAAAGGACAAGCTGGAACAAACTCTTATAATAGGAAAAGCGCTCCCGAGGACACATGGGAATATCATCAAGCTAGTTTTCATCACGACCGGTGCTTGGGTGTTGTTCTTACTTGAACAAGCATCCCACTTATGATTAACCTCTATTGCAAGCATCCGCAACTACAACAAAAGTATTAAGGTAAACCTAACCATAGCATGAAACATGTGGATTCAAATCAGCCCCTTACGAAGCAACACATAAACTAGGGTTTAAGCTTCTGTCACTCTAGCAACCCATCATCTACTTATTACTTCCCAATGCCTTCCTCTAGGCCTAAATAATGGTGAAGTGTTATGTAGTCGACGTTCACATAACACCACTAGAGGCTAGACGACATACATCTTATCAAAATATCAAACGAATACCAAATTCACATGACTACTAATAGCAAGACTTCTCCCTTGTCCTCAGGAACAAACGTAATTACTCACAAAGCATATTAATGTTCATAATCAGAGGGGTAATAACATGCATATAGGATCTGAACATATGATCTTCCACCAAATAAACCAACTAGCATCAACTACAAGGAGTAATCAACACTACTAGCAACCTACTAGCACCAATCCCAAACTTTGAGACAAGAATTGGATACAAGAGATGAACTAGGGTTTGGAGATGAGATGGTGCTGGTGCTGGTGAAGATGTTGATGGAGATTGCCCTCTCCCGATGAGAAGAGCGTTGGTGATGATTTACCCCTCCCGGAGGGAAGTATCCCCGGTAGAACAACTCTGCCGGAGCTCTAGATTGGTTCCGCCAAGGTTCCGCCACGTGGCGGCGGAGTCTCGTCCCGAAAAGTTCCCCGTTATTTTTTTTCTCACCGAAAGACTTCATATAGGAGAAGATGGACGTCGGAGAGCTACCAGGGGGCCCACGAGGTAGGGGGGCGCCCCCACCCTCGTGAGCAGGGTGTGGCCCCCCTGGCCTTCATCTTTGGCGAGGATTTTTCTTTATTTATTTTAAGATGTTATGTGGAGTTTCAGGACTTTTGGAGTTACGCAGAATAGGTCTCTAATATTTGCTCCTTTTCCAGCCCAGAATTCCAGCTGCCGGCATTCTCCCTCCTTATGTAAACCTTGTAAAATAAGAGAGAATAGCCATAAGTATTGTGACATAAAGTGAAATAACAGTCCATAATGCAATAAATATTGATATAAAAGCATGATGCAAAATGGACGTATCATTAGTGGACTCCTTTTGATGATCATGAGATGGATGAAACTAGAAGGCACAACCTTCTGTACCCACTTTTACTTTCTGTTATTCATATTAAATAAAAATAAAATAAATATTTTTCTGTCCGTTATCTGATTATCCGTGCAATATAAAAATACCTCGAAAATAAAAGTTCTCCAAATGCCCTGAAAATTAAATATGATTTTTTCTAGAATATTTGAGGATTTATGGAACAAAGAACACACCAGGGGGGCCAACCACCTTGCCATGAGGGTGGAGGGCGCGCCCACCCCCCTAGGGTGCTCCCCCTGCCTCGTGGGCCCATGGTGGCCCTCCTCCACTTATTCCTGCACACACACACTTCATCTTCCTCCCCCAAACACGAATAACCAGCTCAAGCACGAGTTCTATCTCATCTTGCTGCCATTTTCGATCTCCTTACTCAGAGCACCTCTCACAAAACTACTTGGGGAGATTGTTCCTTGGTATGTGACTACTCCATTGGTCCAATTAGTTTTTGTTCTAGTGCTTTATTCATTGCAAATTTTTGCTGCTTAGGTGACCCTGTTCTTGAGCTTGCACGTCAAATTTATATGGTCAAAAGTAGTTTTGATGCATGATATAGGCCCTAGGCACTTGTAGGAGTAGTTACTACCAATATTATTGAGTTTGGTTTACTTTTATTTTGAAGTTACTAAAAATTTCAGAATTTTGCAGAAAATGATGAGGAGACTTTTGAGGGGCTCATCGAGCCAAAGCTCGAAGGAGAAGGCATCGAAGCCTAAGTATAATTTGCCTCGCACCACGGAGGTTCGGGCGTGTGAATGGCCTTCCAAGGATTTCTTAAGAGCAGCCGGGATTTATGAAGATTTTCATGAGTTGGCTCAGACTGCAGGCCTTACCGCTTTCCTCCACGACCAATGCGATCAGTATTTCTTGCTCACAAATACCTTTGTTTGAAAGTTTCATTTTCATTCTAGGAACTCACCACCTATGGTGGAATTTCATTTATATGATAAGCATAAGGAGATGTCACTTTATGATTTCTGTCGGATTTGTTTAGTCCCTTTTGGGGGCAAGACAGAAGAACCACATCGTGATGATGTGGAGGGATTTATTGACACTATCACTATAGGGGAAACAAGGAAGGTTTCCGATGCACGAATCACTAGCATACATTTTCCTGTTTTACGCTACTTTGCATTATTTGCTAGTCGTTGCTTAATTGGTCACGGAAACTGTGGAAACCTGAGTATCCCTGATATTATTATTTTGCACCACAGTTTATACGGTGATAACTCTTTTAGTATGGGCAGCATTATTGCCAAACGGTTAAGTCTGAACCGTACCAAGGGCCCCATCTTTGGAGGCATCTATGCTACACGCCTAGCTGCACATTTTAACATACCTATTAGGCATGCTGAGAAGGAAGAAAAAGTGCTGCCCCGTGTTTATCTAGATTATAAAAGTATGGTGGCACATGATTTTATTGTTAAGAATAGGGAAGGAGAGCTTCAATATCAATTGTTCTTTAATAAACATCATCCTGCGACTATTACCTTGCCTGCTCCTTCTTTGTTTGATTTGACTACAGGCACGTACCTTGTTCCGTTGACGGCTATCCACGCCTACCGGAACCCTGCACCAGCCGAGGAGCCAGAGCCGGAACCACAATTTGATCCTTCACGACAGTCTAATTACCAGTGGGATCCGGAGATGATTGTCAGCCAGTGGCAATCTGAGCCTTCTTCTTCCTCATCACAGTACGACCCCAACAACTATTATTATGGATATCCTCCAGGCCAGCCGTGGCCATAGGCCAACTTAGGCCAAAAGCCTAAGCTTGGGGGAGTACGTGTTTCCCACCGACATTACATTTATGCTCACACACTCATTGCTAGATGTTGGTGCTCATACTTTTTCATTGTATCATCCATGCTAGTTTATTTCCCTTTTTATGCTTTCTTCTTGTGTGTTTAATAAACCTTAAGAAAAACCAAAAAAATTAGTTGTAGCTTTTAATCAGTTTAATTTCCATGCTTGTAGTAGTAATTAAAAAGAAAATCCAAAAATATTTCCTGTTCTTCTTTTGCTTGTTGGGAGCTTTCCCGTGTAAATAGTTTTATTTCTTTTCTTTTCTTTCGGGGTCGATAGGAGAAGACCATAATTAAATTGTTGAGGTGTCTCTTATATGCATTATTGTTGATCTGACAAAAGAGCCCATATTGCCTTGTCTTCTCCTATTTATTGAATGCTTGGAGATTCCAGCTTAGTCCAATGCACCCGCACTATTATTATTATTCACATCGTTCGGTCGTGCAAGTGAAAGGCAATTATGACGATATATGATGGACTGGCTGAGATGAGAAAGGCTGGTATGAACTCGACCTCTTTTGTTTTTGTAAATATGATTAGTTCATTGTTCTTGATTCAGCCTATTATGGATAAACATGTTTGCAATGACAACTAGATACCATAGTGATTATGCCATTCTTGATTAGCTATGAGTTATAATGGTTTATCTTGCGTGCCAACATGCTATTAAAATGGTTATAATGTGGTATGATAGGGTGGTATCCTCCTCTGAATGATTTAAGTGACTCGACTTGGCACATGTTTACGCATGTAGTTGAAACAAAATCAACATAGCCTTCACGATATTTATGTTCATGGTGGATTATATCCTACTCATGCTTGCATTCGGTGTTGTTTAATTTTAATGCATGTTAATGACTGTTGTCGCTCTCTAGCTGGTCGCTTCCCAGTCTTTTGCTAGCCTTCACCTGTACTAAGCGGGAATACTGCTTGTGCATCCAAATCCATAAACCCCAAAGTTATTCCAAATGAGTCCACTATACCTACCTATATACAGTATCTACCTGCCACTCCAAGTAAATTTGTATGTGCCAAACTCTAAACCTTCAAATAAATATCATGTTTTGTATGATCGAATAGCTCATGTATCAACTAGGGTTGTCTGTATCTTCCATGTTAGGCGGGTTATTCTCAAGAGGAGTGGACTCCGCTCCTCACTCACGAGATAAATGGCTGGTCACCGGGATGCCCAGTCCCATGCTTTATGCAAACTAAATCAAAATAATTGCAAACAAAACTCACCCTGGGACTCTTGTTAGTTGGAGGCACTCGTTGTTTCGAGCAAGCCATGGATTGATGCTTGTTGGTGGAAGGGGAGTATAAACTTTACCATTCTGTTTGGGAACCGCCTATAATGTGTGTAGCATGGAACATATTGCCATCTCTTGGTTGTTATGTTGACAATGAAAGTATACCGCTCAAAATATTATTCACCTCTATTTCAAAACCGAGCTCTGGCACCTCTACAAATCCCTGCTTCCCTCTGCGAAGGGCCTATCTATTTACTTTTATACTGAGTCATCATCCTCTTATTAAAAAACACCAGTTGGAGAGCACCGCTGTCATTTGCATTGATTATTGTTAGTTTACATTGAGTATGACTTGACTGGATCTCTTTTACCATGAATTACAATGTCTAGTCAGTCCTTGGTATTTAAAGGTGCTCTGCATTTATGTTTTGCGGTCTCAGAAAGGGCTAGCGAGATACCACCTTGTTATATCATATTATGATTGTTTTGAGAAAGTGTTGTTATCCGAGTTTTATTATGATGGCTCGCTAGTTGATTATGCTATTGATATGAGTAACTTGAGACCTATGCGTTATTGCGAATGTGGTTAGTTATAATCTTTGCTGAAAACTTGAATGCTGGCTTTACATATTTACAACAATAAGAGCAAACATAGTTTGTAAAAGTTTCTCTTTATCACTTTCAGTTTGTCAACTGAATTGCTTGAGGACAAGCAAAGGTTTAAGCTTGGGGGAGTTGATACATCTCCAACGTATCTACTTTTCCAAACAATTTTGCCCTTGTTTTGGACTCTAACTTGCATAATTTGAATGGAACTAACCCGGACTGACGCTGTTTTCAGCAGAACTACCATGGTGTTATTTATGTGCAGGAGCAAACGTTCTCGGAATGACCTGAAACTTCACGGAGAAACTTTTCAAAAAATAAGAAAAATACCTGCCAAAGATGAAGGCCAGGGGGCCCACCACCTTGCCACGAGGGTGGGGGGCACGCCTGCCCCCCTAGGGCGCGCCCCCTACCTCGTGGGTCCCTTGTTGCCTCTCCGACTCCAACTCCACCTCCATATATTGAGTTTCGATGAGAAAAAAATCAGGGAGAAGAAATCATCGCGTTTTATGATAAGGAGCCGCCACCAAGCCCTAAAACCTCTCGGGAGGGCTGATCTGGAGTCTGTTCGGGGCTCCGAAGAGGGGATTCCGTCGCCATCGTCATCATCAACCATCCTCCATCACCAATTTCATGATGCTCACCGCCATGCGTGAGTAATTCCATCATAGGCTTGCTGGACGGTGATGGGTTGGATGGGATCTATCATGTAATCGAGTTAGTTTTGTTAGGGTTTGATCCCTAGTGTCCACTATGTTCCGAGATTGCTGTTGCAATGACTTTGCTATGGTTAATGCTTGTCACTAGGGCCCGAATGCCATGATTTCATATCTGAACCTATTATGTTTTCATCAATATATGAGTGTTCTTGATCCTATCTTGCAAGTCTATAGTCACCTATTATGTGTTATGATCCGTTAACCCCGAAGTGACAATAATCGGGATACTTACCGGTGATGACCGTAGTTTGAGGAGTTCATGTATTCACTATGTGTTAATGCTTTGTTCCGGTTCTCCATTAAAAGGAGGCCTTAATATCCCTTAGTTTCCGTAAGGACCCCGCTGCCATGGGAGGGTAGGACAAAATATGTCATGCAAGTTCTTTTCCATAAGCACATATGACTATGTTCGGAATACATGCCTACATTATATCAATGAACTGGAGCTAGTTCTGTGTCACCCTAGGTTATGACTGTTACATGATGAACCGCATCCGGCATAATTCTCCATCACTGATCCATTTCCTACGAGCTTTCCATATATTGTTCTTCGCTTATTTACTTTTGCGTTGCTATTGCTATCATCACTACAAAATACCAAAAACATTGCTTTTACTACCGTTACCTTTTGTTACTGTTACCACTACTATCATATTACTTTGCTACTAAACACTTTGCTGCAGATATTAAGTTTCCAGGTGTGGTTGAATTGACAACTCATCTGCTAATACTTGAGAGTATTCTTTGGCTCCCCTTGTGTCGAATCAATAAATTTGGGTTGAATACTTTACCCTCGAAAACTGTTGCGACCCCCTATACTTGTGGGTTATCAATACGTCACCAACGTATCTATAATTTTTTATTGTTCCATGTTATTATATTATCTGTTTTGGATGTTTTATATGCATTAATATGCTATTTGCCTATTTTATATTATTTTTGGGACTAACTTATTAACCTAGAGCTCAGTGCCAGTTTTTGTTTTTTCTTGTTTTTGAGTTTTGACAGAAAAGGAATATCAAACAATGGCTTAGATTGGTTTTGCCCAAGTTCTGCCTCAAGACGGCGACGCTTCATCTTGAAAACTTTCTTCTGATTTTTTTCATGTCAAAACACATCATATAGCAGAAGATGGGCATCGGGGGCCTGCCAGGTGGCCCACAAGGCAGGGGTGCGCCTAGTGGGTAGGGCGCGCCCTCCACCCTTATGGATGGCAGGTGGCTCCCCTTTGGTGCTTTCTTCGTTCAATATTTTTTACATATTCCAAAATAATTCTCCATGAAGTTTCAAGACTTTTGAACTTGTGCAAAATAGGTCTATAATATTTGCTCCTTTTCCATTCCAGAATTCCAGCTGCCGGCATTCTCCCTCTTCATGTAAACCTTATAAAATAAGAGAGAAAAGACATACGTATTATGATAAAATGTGTAGTAATAGCCCATAATGCAATAAATATCAACATAAAAACATGATGCAAAAATGGACGTATCAACTCCCCCAAACTTAGACCTCACTTGTCCTTAAGCAAAAGACGATATCGAAAAATATGTCCACATGTTTAGAGATAGAGGTGTCGGACATGAGGGCATCATGACTACTCATGCGCATAGCTGACAGCACGTTGTGCGTGCGTGTGTCTTTTCTTCTTGTCGCAATCGGTCGCCAGGGGAGCAAGAGGACCCAGTAAGAAAATGGAAAAAGTCTAAAAAAACCTTGAATTCGTACTCGTAGTCTAAATTAAACCTTAAACTTAAAATCCCTGAAACTAGCACCCTATACTCTTTAATCCTGCTCTATCCCGGGTGTGACGCCCGGGTAATTATGCTACAGTAATCCCCACTAATGTTGCCACGTCACCTCGGTTACTGTGGATAAACTCGCGTTAGTTCGAAACCGGTTCGAATTCAAAATCAAAACAAAAGCAAAGATAAAAGGTTTCAAAACAAAGACTAAAAATGTTCAGGGGTTGTCTAAAATAGCTAACCTAATTATGGTGGGGTGCACTAATTTTGGTAAAATGCTTTGGCATTTTAAGTAAACTAAAAACAGAAAAGAGAAATAATAAAAGAAAAAGGAAAGACAAAAAAAGGGGGGGAAGGGAAAACCCCTGGCCCATTCCCCCTAGCCCATTCCCCCTCCCCACTTGGCCCCTCCCCCCCTGGCCCATTCCCCCCCTGGCCCGGCCCAGCACCGGTCGCTTATCCCCTCACCCCCCGCGGCAAACCCTAGCCGCCCCACACTTCCCCCCCCCACGCGCCCCGACCCACGCTCCCCTGCTCCCTCGCCCGATCCAGATCGGGGCGAGACCCCCGTCGCCCCCCCCACCTCGCCGGCGGCCCCCGCCGCCCCACCGCCGCCCGGACCCCCCCTCATCCTCCTCTCCACCGTCCGGGGTCCCCTCCTCCCCTCCGTCGCCCCCAAGCACGAGCAACCGCCGCCGCGGGTCGATCCCGACCCCCTCCGCCTCCCCGACGCCGGCGAGCTCGCCCCCGCCCGCCTCCTCGTCGGTCGTCACCGCCCTCCACCGAGCCCGCTCGCAGCGCGCCCCGATGTGAGCTCGCCCCCTCCCCCTTCGTCGTTCCCCTCTCTCCCCCCTCCCGAACGACGCCGCGCCCGGAGCCCCGTCGCCGGCTCCGCCCCGGCTCCGGCCACCCGCGGCCACGCCGCCTCCCCCCCCCCGTGCCCTCTCCTTCCCCCCTCGCCGAACGGCGCCCTCGTTCCCCCCTCCCGGCCACCGAACCCCCGGGTCCCTATCCTCTCCTCTTCCCGAACGGCGCCGTCGCCGGAGCTCCGTCTCCGGCGACCCGAACCTCGCCCTCGTTTCCCCCCCGGTCACCGGATCACTCGACCCTCCATCTTGGGCGCCGCTAGCCCCGGTTGCGGCCCCGTTCCCTCTTGGCCGTGCCTTGCCTCGACCTTGCGCCGGCGACCGTTGGCCGGCGCCCCACTGTGCCCCGGTGGCCTGCGCCGACCGCCCTCGCCGCGCCCACGGCCACGCCTCCCCGGTGCTCCTGGTGCCCCGCTGCGGCAACCCCGCCGTGGCCACGGCCACGCCCCGCCCCGGGCAGGCTACGGGCTCCCTGTCGCCCTGGCCGGTTGTCCGCTCCAGCGCCCGAACCCACCGAACCCGTTTGGCCCTGGGCCAATGACATGGGGGCCCCACCCCCCTAAAAAGAACGGTTTTTATTAAAACAAAAATAAAAATAAAATGAAAATGAATTAAAACTAATTAGTTAATTAATTAATTAATTAAGTATTTAATTAATCTAATTAATTCTGTTTAATTAACCCTAACCACTAATTAACCTAATTAACTAAGGTTAATTAACTTTGATTAGGCTAATTAAGTTAATTGAGTATGACGAACGGGACCCACATGTCAGGGTTGACTCAGTCAACCCCTGTTGACTGCTGACGTCAGCATGACATCATGCTGACATCATTAATACATTTTTTCGAATTAATTAAATAAATAATTAAATTTCAGAAATTAATAAAATCTTTAGAAAATCATATCTTTTAATCCGTAACTCGGATTAAAATGTTTTCAACATGAAAGTTGCTCAGAACGACGAGACAAACCCGGATACGCAGTCCGTTCGTCCGCTGCACACCCCTAACCTATCGAACCCGCAACTTTCCCCCTCCGGCTCCTCTGCCCGAAAACACGGAACACCGGGAATACTTTCCCGGATGTCTTCCCCCTTCGTCGGTATCACCTACTACCGCGTTAGGGCACACCGAACACGGAACACCGGGAACACAGGGCAGGTTGAGACCACCTAGGAGACAGGTGGGCCTGGCCCTGTTCGGCGTTCGCGGATACTTAACACGCTTAACGAGATCTTGGTATTTGATCTGAGTCGGCTACGAGCCTATACGCACTAACCATCTACGTGGGAGTAGTTATGGGTATCCCGACGTCGTGGTATCAGCCGAAGCACTTCAGACGTCAGCGACGGAGCGGCGCGCGCCGAATTGGACTGGAACGCCACTAGGCTAGGTCTGCTTTCGGCCGCCCACGCAACGTGCAGGTGTGCTCAGGGCGATGGGCCCAGACCCCTGCGCGCTTAGGTTTAGACCGGCGTGCTGGCCTCTCTGTTTTGCCTAGGTGGGGCTGCGACGTGTTGATCTTCCGCGGCCGGGCATGACCCAGGAAAGTGTGTCCGGCCAAATGGGATCAAGCGTGTTGGGTTATGTGGTGCACCCCTGCAGGGAAGTTAATCTATTCGAATAGCCGTGATCTTCGGTAACAGGACGACTTGGAGTTGTACCTTGACCTTATGACAACTAGAACCGGATACTTAATAAAACACACCCTTCCTAGTGCCAGATACAACCGGTGGTCGCTCTCCCTCAGGGATATGAGGAGGGGATCGCCGGGTAGGATTATGCTATGCGATGCTGCATGGAGATGCTACTCGAAGATGCTACTTGGAGGACTTCAATCTACTCTCTCTCCTACATGCTGGAAGACGGAGGCTGCCAGAAGCGTAGTCTTCGACAGGATTAGCTATCCCCCTCTTATTCTGGCATTCTGCAGTTCAGTCCACTGATATGGCCTCCTTACACATATACCCATGCATATGTAGTGTAGTTCCTTGCTTGCGAGTACTTTGGATGAGTACTCACGGTTGCTTTCTCCCCCCTTTTTCCCCCTTTCCTTTCTTTCTGGTTGTCGCAACCAGATGCTGGAGTTCAGGAGCCAGACGCCACCGTCGACGACGACCCCTACTACACCGGAGGTGCCCCTACTACGTGCAGCCCGCTGACGACGTCCAGGAGTAGTTAGGAGGATCCCAGGCAGGAGGCCTGCGCCTCTTTCGATCTGTATCCCAGTTTGTGCTAGCCTTCTTAAGGCAAACTTGTTTAACTTATGTCTGTACTCAGATATTGTTGCTTCCGCTGACTCGTCTATGATCGAGCACTTGTATTCGAGCCCTCGAGGCCCCTGGCTTGTATTATGATGCTTGTATGACTTATTTATGTTTTAGAGTTGTGTTGTGATATCTTCCCGTGAGTCCCTGATCTTGATCGTACACGTTTGCGTGCATGATTAGTGTACGATTGAATCGGGGGCGTCACAAGTTGGTATCAGAGCCGACTGCCTGTAGGAATCCCCCTTCCACACTCCTTGGCCGAAGTCGAGTCTAGTCGTTGAAAAACTTTTACTAACATGGCTGTGTGGCCCATGGTCCCACGTCGCCATCGGGAGGTATTAGGATCTTTTATTCCTCGACCTTTACTCTGGGATTCTGAACCCTCTTCTATTCGGGTTAAACGATTTCTACTAAAAACTAACTTTAGGTTCTCGAAAATACTTTCTCCCGGAGAGCCCCTTCAGTCCAGATGGTCACCGACTGCACCAGAAGATTTCAGAGATACTCTTTGATATTCTCTCGAGACCTTGTGCCCATCACTTTTGCTATTCCCGACCACCGGTAAATCCTTATGGATAACTACTTACACTTGCCATTCTTACGATCATTCCCCATTGGTCTTGTTATTACAAGATACCCTGAGAAACTCGTCGTGGTTTCGATAATCCCTTGAGCTTACTGCGTTGCTGTTCTTGTCACTTGAATACCCCTACGGTTAATTCTCGCATTTATCGAGTATCTGCCCATCCCTCAGTTGTTCATGTGTTACACAAAAGTCTTCGAATTACCAACCGATATTCCGAAAATCCTCAGCAACCTATTGCTCTGGAATTTCTTGTTTGCTTTCATTATGATTAATCCCATAAGTATAGAAATCTTATTGACATTCCTTGTCATTATCATTTTGAGTCTGTTGACTCAATATGTTGCGAATACACGCAATCATCATTGATCCTTATAAATTACCTTTCCGGCTGAGCTCCCATTCTTTTAACTGGAATTGGTTCTCGACCAATCCAATTGTCTTTGATTGTACCCTAAGGCTATTCAACTTATCCATCCCTAATCAGAGCATTGCTTCTGATCCCTTGATTTGGAAATCTTAATTCCTTGGCATTTGACAATTGAGTTAGTCAGTTGTTTCTATAATTTGATCTCCTTGCATTCTTCTTCCTCTAGTTGAGTACCGATGCTCACGTCAGATCCCTTGTGGACCACCAGATCCTTTGTTGGATTTTATCTGACAACGCCCTTCATATTCAATAACCTTGTGAGCCTTTCCTCTGATACATAATGCCTTTGGTAAATTGTATCCTTTGCTTTCTCAACCATGCTCTGCCTTTGAGCTTGAGTTAATTACTTCTGAAGATTTGGTATATGATTCTAAGATGCCCCAATGGGTTGAACCTATGCCTTCCTTAATAGGTGTGAACTCGAAAGTTTTCACGAGTCGTACTTTTCTGGTATTTTGCCAGATAAAATTTCAAAACTACAACTTCATTGAGCGCGAGAAGTGAATGAAAGGTTGTGCATTGGAGAAGTGGGAGTCGACCTTGAACTTTGCGTTCATGCCCATGGACACGATGTACATCTTCTCATCGAAGCTTCTTTTAAAATCAATTATTCCCTTGGTATAAGTTCATCTTATATCTAGGATCTGGCCTTTTTCAACCGTGGTTCCGACCATGATTGTTCTTCTTTGATCTCATTTCTCGGACAAGTTAAAACAATTGTCTTCTATGGATCAATACACCAGTCCAACCTTTACTTTGATCTTGTGTCGAGTATTACCCCCCTGGTATCTCGAGATTATCATGGAACTGCATAACTTTTTATGAGTTCTTCATCAAGTGCTACCTTCCCACTGATTCCAATTTTTCGCGGGCTCTGAGTTATTGAACACTCAAAGACACCGATAACTGAACCGAGTCCGCTCTACGGTTCAAGAACTCTTCAGTAAGCTTCTATAAGTACGAGTTTGTTACCCGATCACGCCATTCCTAGCCTGTTTGGCTATATCATTGTCGTGACGATTCTAACGGTGCTACCTGGTCCTTATTCTCGGAGCACCAATTTTCGACGATGAACTAACCTTACGTCGATTTTCCTCGTCATAACATTTCACCTTAAACAACAAGCTTGAGTTCGAGTTTGTGTCGTAACTGTGGTTCCAATAACCTCTTGCTTCATCATTCCTTTGACTTGATGTCGTCGCTGATTGACTACATCTGCATGAAATCTCTCGACAATTGTGTCGTGGTCATCATCAACCTTATGAGCTCTTCCAGGAATTCAATTGAATTCATAATGGGTAATACCATCCTTGCCCCTCGATGATTCCTGTTCTCATCAACCACCTTATTGCCTTCCGTTCAACACAACTTGTTCGTGTTTTGTGTAAACCTTGAGATCACTGCTACCCAGCAGTTGATCTTCCTTACCTCGGAAGTATTACCATCTCTTTTTGTCAAGAATGTGGTGAGAATTTCACCACCTCTTAATAATTCTTGATATCATAATACTTCTTGCCATCTTCGTTCATTCCTTGGTCCCCGTATTGTTTTCAACCGGAATACCGACAATGGAGCTATGACGTGTGAATTCAAAACTTCTAACAACCCTATTGCTTTGAAGTGAATGGGCGATAGTTCATTCTAAGTCCTTCGCTAATTGAATCACCATTCTAACATTGGTCGTGCAACCCAACCCGTACTTCGGGCGCACCCTTCAACCATTGTTTAATTGTGTATGTTTTCCTCGAGCTTACTTCCTTATATCGTTTGATCTGACAAATGTTATCTCCTTGTTCACTTAATTGTGGAAATCCATCTTTTGGAAATCTCAAAGAATTGTCGTTGAGTTCATCATCCACCTCCTTGTCCTCTCCTGGGGATAATGATGAACTCTTGTTAACGGAAATCACTTCATGGTTCATTTCCCGAGAATCTTACAGTGTTATCCCATCAATTTGTGTTACACCTTTCTTCTCAGGCATCCTGAGCCCGAGGTATCCTGACACCAATCATACCTTAACCTTGGTCAGATGTGATGGTTTGAACTTATTCATGTCTTTAACCCGATAAGGTGATGTCATCCTAACACACCTGCCCGGAGGGCCTATTGTTATAGTTCTTCCTTTTAGCAGTGTTAGTCATTCTTCCGTGAGGAAATTGGAAGACTTATTCTATAAGTTGTTCCTGATGGATCCTTTGTGTTTCCAAAGTCTGATCTTCACCTGAAGACCATGTCAATGCTATCTCGAAGCATGTCTGCGATACTCTGATTTTCAACAAGAACATCCGAAGCCCAATGCTAAATGTTTCTTGCTCAATTATCCAAACACCGTTGTATGGGTAATGTCATGAAATTTCTCTCCCCTTACCTAAAGGGTTTTCTACATTATATCCTGTCATGGATATCATGCTCTGCTTATCCTTGGGAAGGATATACCCCCGAAATATGTGTTTAAACACATTTTTCCTTTCCATTGTTCTGTTTAACCTAATGATCACATTTTCCTTTCCATGGGTCTGTTTGACCCTTCTTGTGACCTATATAATCTAAGCAGTGATAATCCCCTGCTTAGGTAAGCACCTCGTTGTACCACTCTGTAAGTAAGACCCTATTACTATTGTTGATGACATTCCAGTAACCACCGATGGACGAGAACCTTGCCTATTGGTCCGCCTCGTTCAACGAGCAGGAAAATGGTTCTCTTCGTCCCTCGCCCTTGGTACCTATGTTGTTGCCGACATGACCCTCAGACTCTCCTCTAACATGCCTTGCTTACATGATCGTGCAAGATGTCACCAACCTTCTACTTTTAACCACATGGTGGGCCCATAACCCACAGTTTCACAGGATCGAAACCTGACTCTCCTGTACACCCCCTGTTCCCAAAGTTATTCCTCACGCTTGACTTTGTATGTAATTCACGGGCCACTTGCCTGTAGATCTATTCTGGTATCGGACGCAATACTTATACCCGTTGCTTTGAACCCTTTCGCACCCTGCTTCAGGCAATGAACGATTGCCTATCCGCTTGAAACTTCTTATCGCCCTGTCTTACTTTGCTCTCGATGTGTGTCGTTTGTTCAACTCGCGAGATACTCATAAGTTCATTCTGGGGATACCCCCAGATGATTTTCACTTATAACATCCTTGCATTGTAGAGCTACCCCTTACCTATTTGTAAGTACGATGGAGTTCACGAAGAAATGGTGGCGAGTTTATCATGATGCATCGGAATAAAGGATTGAAGACATCAACGAAAGGAACTAACTTCGTCGAGAAGATCCGTTAGAATATCGTAACCAGAACTTTCCCCTTACTTCCCTCTTAAATCTCGGGACGAGATTTCTTGTAGTGGAGGAGAATTGTGACGCCCGGGTAATTATGCTACAGTAATCCCCACTAATGTTGCCACGTCACCTCGGTTACTGTGGATAAACTCGCGTTAGTTCGAAACCGGTTCGAATTCAAAATCAAAACAAAAGCAAAGATAAAAGGTTTCAAAACAAAGACTAAAAATGTTCGGGGGTTGTCTAAAATAGCTAACCTAATTATGGTGGGGTGCACTAATTTTGGTAAAATGCTTTGGCATTTTAAGTAAACTAAAAACAGAAAAGAGAAATAATAAAAGAAAAAGGAAAGACAAAAAAAGGGGGGGAAGGGAAAACCCCTGGCCCATTCCCCCTGGCCCATCCCCCCTCCCCACTTGGCCCCTCCCCCCCTGGCCCATTCCCCCCCCTGGCCCGGCCCAGCGCCGGTCGCTTATCCCCTCACCCCCCGCGGCAAACCCTAGCCGCCCCACACTTCCCCCCCCACGCGCCCTGACCCACGCTCCCCTGCTCCCTCGCCCGATCCAGATCGGGGCGAGACCCCCGTCGCCCCCCCACCTCGCCGGCGGCCCCCGCCGCCCCACCGCCGCCCGGACCCCCCCCCTCATCCTCCTCTCCACCGTCCGGGGTCCCCTCCTCCTCTCCGTCGCCCCCAAGCACGAGCAACCGCCGCCGCGGGTCGATCCCGACCCCCTCCGCCTCCCCGACGCCGGCGAGCTCGCCCCCGCCCGCCTCCTCGCCGGTCGTCACCGCCCTCCACCGAGCCCGCTCGCATAGACCCGGCGCGCCCCGATGTGAGCTCGCCCCCTCCCCCTCCGTCGTTCCCCTCTCTCCCCCCTCCCGAACGACGCCGCGCCCGGAGCCCCGTCGCCGGCTCCGCCCCGGCTCCGGCCACCCGCGGCCACGCCGCCTTCCCCCCCCCCCCGTGCCCTCTCCTTCCCCCCTCGCCGAACGGCGCCCTCGTTCCCCCCTCCCGGCCACCGAACCCCCGGGTCCCTATCCTCTCCTCTTCCCGAACGGCGCCGTCGCCGGAGCTCCGTCTCCGGCGACCCGAACCTCGCCCTCGTTTCCCCCCCGGTCACCGGACCGCTCGACCCTCCGTCTTGGGCGCCGCTAGCCCCGGTTGCGGCCCCGTTCCCTCTTGGCCGTGCCTTGCCTCGACCTTGCGCCGGCGACCGTTGGCCGGCGCCCCACTGTGCCCCGGTGGCCTGCGCCGACTGCCCTCGCCGCGCCCACGGCCACGCCTCCCCGGTGCTCCTGGTGCCCCGCTGCGGCAACCCCGCCGTGGCCACGGCCCCGCCCCGCCCCGGGCAGGCTACGGGCTCCCTGTCGCCCTGGCCGGTTGTCCGCTCCAGCGCCCGAACCCACCGAACCCGTTTGGCCCTGGGCCAATGACATGGGGGCCCCACCCCCCTAAAAAGAACGGTTTTTATTAAAACAAAAATAAAAATAAAATGAAAATGAATTAAAACTAATTAGTTAATTAATTAATTAATTAAGTATTTAATTAATCTAATTAATTCTGTTTAATTAACCCTAACTAAGGTTAATTAACTTTGATTAGGCTAATTAAGTTAATTGAGTATGACGAACGGGACCCACATGTCAGGGTTGACTCAGTCAACCCCTGTTGACTGCTGACGTCAGCATGACATCATGCTGACGTCATTAATACATTTTTTCGAATTAATTAAATAAATAATTAAATTTCAGAAATTAATAAAATCTTTAGAAAATCATATCTTTTAATCCGTAACTCGGATTAAAATGTTTTCAACATGAAAGTTGCTCAGAACGACGAGACGAACCCGGATACGCAGTCCGTTCGTCCGCTGCACACCCCTAACCTATCGAACCCGCAACTTTCCCCCTCCGGCTCCTCTGCCCGAAAACACGGAACACCGGGAATACTTTCCCGGATGTCTTCCCCCTTCGTCGGTATCACCTACTACCGCGTTAGGGCACACCGAACACCGCGTATTGCCTTGTTATATTTTGTGATGCTTTGTTTGCTCTGTATTCATTATTTCTTCCCCCTCTTCTCTCCGGTAGACTACGAGACCGACGCTGCCGCTGACCAGTTCGACTACGGAGTTGACGACCCCTCTCTCTTGCCAGAGCAACCAGGCAAGCCCCCCCCCCCTTGATCACCAGATATCACCTATTCTACTCTATACTGCTTGCATTAGAGTAGTGTAGCATGTTACTGCTTTCGTTAATCCTATTCTGATGCATAGCCTGACATTGTCGCTACATCTGTTGATACCTTACCTGCAATCCTATATGCTTAGTATAGGATGCTAGTTTATCATCATTGGCCCTACATTCTTGTCAGTCTGCCTTGCTATACTATCGGGCCGTGATCACTTGGGAGGTGATCACGGGCATATACTATTTACTTTACACTGTTACATTACTGGTGATACTGTTTGGAGATGGGGGCTGAAGGGGCAGGTGGCTCCATCCAGGTAGAGGTGGGCCTGAGTTCCCGACGGCCCCCGACTGTTACTTTGTGGCGGAGCGACAGGGCAGGTTGAGACCACCTAGGAGACAGGTGGGCCTGGCCCTGTTCGGCGTTCGCGGATACTTAACACGCTTAACGAGATCTTGGTATTTGATCTGAGTCGGCTACGAGCCTATACGCACTAACCATCTACGTGGGAGTAGTTATGGGTATCCCGACGTCCTGGTATCAGCCGAAGCACTTCAGACGTCAGCGACGGAGCGGCGCGCGCCGAATTGGACTGGAACGCTACTAGGCTAGGTCTGCTTTCGGCCGCCCACGCAACATGCAGGTGTGCTCAGGGCGATGGGCCCAGACCCCTACGCGCTTAGGTTTAGACCGGCGTGCTGGCCTCTCTGTTTTGCCTAGGTGGGGCTGCGACGTGTTGATCTTCCGCGGCCGGGCATGACCCAGGAAAGTGTGTCCGGCCAAATGGGATCAAGCGTGTTGGGTTATGTGGTGCACCCCTGCAGGGAAGTTAATCTATTCGAATAGCCGTGATCTTCGGTAACAGGACGACTTGGAGTTGTACCTTGACCTTATGACAACTAGAACCGGATACTTAATAAAACACACCCTTCCTAGTGCCAGATACAACCGGTGGTCGCTCTCCCTCAGGGATATGAGGAGGGGATCGCCGGGTAGGATTATGCTATGCGATGCTGCATGGAGATGCTACTCGAAGATGCTACTTGGAGGACTTCAATCTACTCTCTCTCCTACATGCTGCAAGACGGAGGCTGCCAGAAGCGTAGTCTTCGACATGATTAGCTATCCCCCTCTTATTCTGGCATTCTGCAGTTCAGTCCACTGATATGGCCTCCTTACACATATACCCATGCATATGTAGTGTAGTTCCTTGCTTGCGAGTACTTTGGATGAGTACTCACGGTTGCTTTCTCCCCCCCCCTTTTCCCCCTTTCCTTTCTTTCTGGTTGTCGCAACCAGATGCTGGAGTTCAGGAGCCAGACGCCACCGTCGACGACGACCCCTACTACACCGGAGGTGCCCCTACTACGTGCAGCCCGCTGACGACGTCCAGGAGTAGTTAGGAGGATCCCAGGCAGGAGGCCTGCGCCTCTTTCGATCTGTATCCCAGTTTGTGCTAGCCTTCTTAAGGCAAACTTGTTTAACTTATGTCTGTACTCAGATATTGTTGCTTCCGCTGACTCGTCTATGATCGAGCACTTGTATTCGAGCCCTCGAGGCCCCTGGCTTGTATTATGATGCTTGTATGACTTATTTATGTTTTAGAGTTGTGTTGTGATATCTTCCCGTGAGTCCCTGATCTTGATCGTACACGTTTGCGTGCATGATTAGTGTACGATTGAATCGGGGGCGTCACACCGGGTGAGTTTTGCTAACTAATTCTCCACGTATCCTTGAGGCTGCTCCGCTGGATGCCAACTGCAGATGGCTTCCCGTTGTGACGCGACGGTGGGCGTGCTCAAAGCGAGCCGAATTTGCTTTGTTCGGGAGATGCATCGTCGACGGCTGTGCGCTCTTGATCTAGCGGCGGTTGCGTTCCCTTTGGTCACACGTTGAGGACGGTGATATGCCTTTCGCTTCAGTTTCGGCCATGTCAGACGACGTGCCGATGGGCGTGAGCAGGGCTCTCTTCGGCGATGTGGTAGCCTGCGGTGGTGTGCTACACCACGGGTGTTGGTTCCTTTGGTGACCACTCCGGGCCTGCCGCAGCTGCCTCCCTATGGATTGTGGTGACCAGCAAAAGGTCTTCGTATGGGTTTCTCCCTTCAGATTCGGTGGTTAACTACGGCGGAAAAATGCAAACTATGGACGATGGCTTGATGCAGAGGGACGGTTGTGCAACGGCGGTCACACATCGCATGTAGTTGCTGGGATTGCGGAAAAGCGATGGTGACAACACATGTTTGACGTCGATGGTGGTGCTCCTCGAGCACCCGGTCTCGAGCTCCGGGGTGAAAGCCTAGGTCTGACTCGAGTTGGTTATACCTGGCAATGGCGATATTTTACATCATTACCTTGTTGAAGGCATTGCTCGGATATGCTTGGACTTGTTTTTCAGGGTGAAAACCTAAATTCTGGCCTTGAGTGGTTGGATCCGGTGACGGTGGCGCTTGAGCGTCGCTCCCTTCCTGAAGGCGTTGCTGTTGAAGAACCTTATCATTCGTGTAGTGTCATGAGATGGTCGGTGCGAATATGATCATTGTTGTAGTTTGCTGATCGCAGATTTGGTCATTTTGGGTTTTTTTTCTCACCTACGTATAGTTTTGGTCTTATATGACTTTGCTATTTGCAGGTATGTGTTTTGTGTGCGTGTGTTGGTGTTGGCTGTGTGCATCCTAACTATGCAGAGGCCGAAGTGTGTTCATTATGTTTGTATCTTCTTGATGCTCCATTTTAAGCCAATAAAGTACACCCTTTATCGAAAAAACTAATTGTTTGGCGCACTGAGAAAAGACGATCCCAACCAGGATCACACACTACTCTCACATATTACAAGGGCCCATGTGTCATAATCCTCCTTCTCTTTTTTCGCGTCTCTCTAAAATGTGTGCAACAGACGAATAAATAATTTTACCGGTGCCGAGATATGACGGTAGGCAATCCATCATCCATCGCTTTCATCATGACAGGTTTTATACTCTATTTTCAATATCAGACTACACATAACAATACATGTATTAGTGTCAAACGGTAACGAATAGCAGAGAGGTTCGTTTGGAGTCCACTTGGTGTGTTTGGTTGATTGGGCTGCACCTGGCTCGCACCTATCATGCAAATTTGTAACTGTTTGGTAGACTGCTCGCCTAGCTGGGCCTGGCCCGATTGATGCAAAATAGCTCTCCGAGCCAGGCTGAGCTGAAACGTAGGAATCGGGCGTTTCCCCGAGCCAGCCCCGCGCCTGCACCCGCGTCCACACTTAAAACGAAACGGTATACGTGGTTGCCCCTAATATTTCTCGAAATTACTTCAAAATTGCCACCACCCGTATCACTCTTCCCTCTTTTCTATCTCCCCACCGAACCAGATCGGATCGAGCACGCCAAACAGCCGCCACCGCCGCCACCGGTCTGAGCTCCCTCGTACGCTGCGACGCCGCGTGCCGCCCGCCCGTCCGCATTCAAACCCTGCCGCCGGTGTGTGCTCAGTAGGAGCCGGGTCGCAGGAGGAGCCGCGCCATTGTCGGCTTGGCCGGACAGCCGGTCGTCGTCATGGAGCACTGGGGCTTGGAGCTCCCGCGGATGACGCTCACCAGGTAATATGTAACATCTGTGCCGTCGTCAAATCATTCGTGTCTGCCTGGTAGTCGTCGGCCCGTGCATCCTTCAACTGCCATGGCCACCACCACCACGAGCTACAAAAATGCTAACCTCCATCACGGGGCCCTCGCCGTGCAACTTGTTTAATTCACGAAGAGCAGCAGCAGATCTAATGCGTGAAGAAGCAGCAGCTGGTTCAGATTTGTTTTGCTTGCTTTCTTTGCCCTCGCCGTGCAACCTCTGATGCAGCCTACCAAACAAGATATGTTGTATACAGCATCTCTGGTGCACACATACAATACAGTCTACCAAACATACATCTTAGTTCATCTTTGCATTGGCTCAACCAGGCCAAGCTCAGCCAGGGTCCTCCGTGCGATGCAGGGTGAAGCTACCCAGGCAACCAAACACGCCGTGAAGCCAAGTGATGCATGCAGGCTGGTTTGGAGGACGGCGAAGCAGTTGCAGAATTGAAGGAAAGTTGTTCATGCTGTTTTATCATCACTCAAAAAAAAAGTCTGGTTTTCACATTAACGAGTGCTACTTTTTTTTTGCGAAATACTTACGAGTACTACTTCTCCCATAATGCGGAGGCCGCGATCGCCTTTTCATAAAGATAAGAAAATCTTACTTCTCCCATTCCTTGGCCGACGGCTCTGTTTTTCACCGAACCTTGCAGGAAGGAGAGAAACCGTTGAAAACTGAAGAAGAAAAATTGGTCTTGTTAGGCCTTGTACAATGGGAGATGCTTAGGGGAGGTGCTTAGAGAAATAAACTAGGCTTTTTTTAAGCACCGGTGCTTATTTGTATAGGATAGACGCCGGTGCTTTAGAAAAACTCGATTTATTTTCCTAAGCACCTCTCTAAGCACCTTCCATTGTACAAGGCCTTAAGCCCTGCCGTGTGCTGTTATGTTCAGTGCGTGCCTAGACAAAGCGCTCTGTAATGAGTAGCCAGAGTAGACGTCGTTTTATTTCTGCTGATATCTGTGAGTTGATACTGGCAAGCGTCAGCTTGGCCAGAACTTGAACAGTGGTTACCACACTTTCAGAAATGGAATTTGGGGCGTCAGCACTAACCAAACCGTGCTTTCCACAATTATACACAAAGACGGAACAGTTAACAAGTACTCCCTCTGTAAAGAAATATAAGATCATTTATAAACAAACCAAAGCTGTTGAAGAAGGTGCTCCTGAACCTGAAGTTCAGATATCTTAACTTGCACCTACAGCCGGTTCAGTTCAGTTGGTTGCTGAAGCATACAAACCTTATAAGATTCAAATAAGTAGCTCAAATTATGCAGATGCAGGCAAGAGAAACTTTAATAGAAACAACAAGTCTGAGAACGTAAAAAGAAAAATAGATTACGGGTTTGACGCGCATGAGGAAAACCCACTGTCTGTACTCACACTCGAATACAGACTATGGGATGAAAAAACTGATACGCCAAACATGAAAGGTTCTAGCTAGAAATCACAAAGTACTACTCCCCCAGACCCGAATTACTTGTCGCATAAATGGATGTATCTAGAACTAAAATACGTCTAGATACATCCATTTCTGCGACAAGAAATTCTGAAGGGGGGGAGTACATGTCTGGGAATACATAAATATTGGGTAACAAATCTCTGTGTTGTGGTGGCTGGTTGCAGAGCCGTGGTAAAGAGCAGGGCACAAAGTTGGACAAACAAACGTGTAGTCGAGATCACTTGGTCTTGTTGCTGCCGCCCGAGCTGGAGTGATTTGGAAGCTTGGAGGAAAAGAGGGAAAGATCAGGAAATGACATGATGCAGTGCAAGTGAATGAAGAAACCTGGGGCCAAGAATGTATACCTTAGACATCCCATCTTTTTTTACTCTACGCTGCTGGAGTTGAAGAGTGTGACGGTTGGGATGCAAGGCTTTTGCCTTTTCAATGGAACCCTCCACAGCCTCCACCTCTTCCAGAGTTGCAACATGACAATCAGTTTCGACCTGGAGGTGTGTGAGGCTTGAAAGATGCTCGATGCCCATGTCAGCTCCATCACTATACCTCAACATAACATGATATGCCATCCAGGAAAGATGGAGCCGTCCGAGTGCTGGCATAGCACCTGCTACGAATTTTATCCCCGTTGCTTCGCCTAGACCAATTCTGTAGTGGAACACCTCTAGCAGCTTGAATCCGTTACTACCTATAGTCATGACCCCAACCAACTCTGATACCTCTAGCTGGAGATATGCTAGAGAAGCCATACCCAAGAGAATATGGAGAGCTTCCTCATCAAACAATCTAATTTTTATCTGTAGTTTGAGGATGTTGGTTAGGAGTGCCATTCCCTTGGGAACCCTTTCCATTATTAGCTCTAGTTTGAGATCTTGGAGGTGCGGAAAGGTGCAACATGGACCCCTGAACAAAAATTCTCCAATATCTCCATAAGTATGAAGATACTGAAGGTTGTATTTTCCCAACTCATTAAGAGATGAAGCCAGTCTTTCTCCATAGCATCTTAAAACATGCCAATCCTCATAAAACCATAACTTACTCATTGAGATCTTTCTCAACTTCGTTAGATGTCCAAGCTCTTCCAAAAAATTCTCAGGATTGTCAATTTTACAGATATCCGAGACTTCCTCATGCTATGGAGAGTTAACGAATAGGTGTGCTAGTTTCTGTAGCCGAGTTATAGTTGATGGTAGTTTACCAATATAACTTCCCCGTAAATCGAGAGTCTCTAAGTTCTGTAGTTTTCCAATATTTTCAGGAAGCTCCGTGATTCCTCGTCTATGAATTCCCAAATACCTCAGTTGACAAAAACCTCCTATATTTCTTATATGCTCGTTTTTCCACGATGAATAATCCCCACATATATCAAACACACGCAAAGACCGGAAGTCCACAAGTAAGGGTATCTTCTCTGTTTCTCCGAACACGTTGAATGAGCGTACATGTAACTTGCTTCTTGTGATTGCATGGATTGCCCCTTTCTGTTCAAGCCCACTAGATTGCAGGGAGAGTCGACGGATCTTGCTTGGCAAAGAATTGCAGACACCATTTAAAGCAGTGGCAAAATTCTCTTCATCTGACAAAGATATTATAAGGTCAAGTACCATATCATGAATCCGACAATATTGTGAAAAACCATCATGGTCAACATGAGCATCAACTAGCTGGATCAAGCTTCTATTCACAAGTTCATTGAAACAGCTCTCTGCTTCTTGATATACATTTCCTTGTTGTGTAGGAATGAATCCTTCGGCTATCCATTTCAATTTTAGTTGTTCACACGAGATATACTCGTCCTCTGGATATATATATAAGTACAACAAACAAGTTTTCAAGTGGTGTGGAAGATCCCAATAACTAAGTAACAATATATGTCTCATACATTTTCCGTCATCATCACTCTCATATGAAAGACCAGTACCAATGGAATCTCGGAGTCTCTCCCATTCATCTGCGTTCTGAGGTTTATTGGCTAGCAAACTTGCAATGGTAATTATAGCCAATGGAAGACCACCACATTTTATTAAGATCCTGACTGAAACCTTTTGTAGTTGAGGAGGACATGAGTAGTCGGAGTTGAAAATTCTCTTAAAGAACAACCTTTGAGAATCAACATCATTCAGAGGTAGCATTTTATAGAGCTGATCACCTGAGTTAGAACAGCATGACTTAGCTACACTGGTAATGCGTGTAGTAACAATTATTCTGCTTCCATTATAATTGTCAGGAAGTGCTGCTTTGATATATTTCCAATCTTGTTCTTTCCATACATCATCAATAACAAGGAAGTACCTGTATACGACGTTACACTAATAATTAGCCTCATCATCGCAAATATGGTGATTTACACTACTTGCATTTGTCTTTGCAGCAGATAAATGATTGTGTGTTGAATTTTTCAACATATTATCAAATGCTAATCACACGAGGGATGAAAAATTGTACCTCTTTCCTGTCAAGATCCGTTGAATATGACGGATTAGTTGGTCTTTCTCCCACCTCTCCGACTGGCATTTACTAAATGCTTCTAGGTCGATTTGAGATAAGACATCTCTCAAGAGCTTCTCGAGATCAACAGTGCGCGACACTGACACAGAAGCTCCATACCGGAAGTGCCTTCCAATCTTACGATAGACCTCCATGGCAAGGGTGGTCTTTCCCAGCCCCCCACCTCCCACAATGGCCACTACCTTCAGCTCCAACCTCTCCTCTGTTAACCAAGAGATAACCTGATCTGTGCGGCTGTCAATGGCCACCAACCCCTTGGCCACCCCGTGGAATGCAGCTAACCGGCCGGGGATCTATCCCCACCGTTTGCTCTCGAGTTAGCGAGGAACTAACTGTGACATAGTTGTCGAGATCTAACCTCCGCCGCCGTTCGCTCTCTTCTATGAGCCGGGCCTTGAGCTCCTTGATCTGGGTCGCGATGCCATGACGCGCAAAAAGCGTCTTGAGCCGGACTGCCGTCACTACCGGACTCGCGGGATATGCCTACGGCCCAGGGCCGTCGGCATAGGTCCTTTGTCGTCGGCATAGATCTATGCCTACGGCTGCCGTCGGCATAGCCCCGTCGGCGTAGATCACGTCAGCGTAGATGTGTCAGACCGTCGGCGTAGTATAGCCGTCGGCATAGGTGCATATGCCGACGGCCGTGGGATAGCCGTCAGCATAGTTTAGCCATCGGCGTTGTTTTCCGTCTGACGGCAACGGACGGCGCCGTCAACAGCGCTGGCGATTCTGGGGACGACACGTGGCGCAGGTATGCTGCATAGGGTCGTCGGCATACCTGCGCCACGTGTCGTCCCCCGGCTTCTCCTGGCGGCAGGGCTATGCCTACGGCAAAGCCGTCGGCATATCTCTGCCACGTGGCAGCTCTTGGTTTCTCCTGGCAGCAGGGCTATGCCTACGGCAAAGCCGTCGGCATAGTTTTTCATATATGCCTACGGCTTTGCTGTAGGCATAGATGTGCCACGTGGCAAGCCCTGGTAACTCCTGGGCGTATATATGCCGACGGCTTTGCCGTAGGCATAGTTTTTTTTATTTCCCCTGTTTTCTCTTTTCCAATTCATTTGACAGCATTTCAAAATAGAACAATATGAAATTATGCAGAAATATGACAATTCATCATGTGAACATACTCAAGTTCATCTAAACATACTCAAGTTCACCATCATCATCTAAACATACTCAAGTTCATCACATCATCTAAAGATCATCACCGACGGAAGTTCATGAACATAAAAGTAGTGCAAGACATGAAACATGATAAAAGTAGGAATATGAAAGGCATGACACGATGACCACATGCACGGAATCATCAAGCAAGAGCACCTCCGCCAAAACCACCACCTCCGCCATAACCACCACCACCACCTCCGCCAAAACCGCCATCGTGACCACCACCACTCTGCCAGATCGGAGTGACTGGGGTCGACGGAGTAGGAGTCGAGCCACCGGTCCCCTACATGTTTCAGAAAAGATACTAACGGTAAATATGATATGATAGTGTTTCATGAACGAGAACTAGTTTGCTAGTAGTTAGGCAAATGTACTAACCGGACCATCACTGCCTAGTGCCACCCATTCATCGAATGTGGGCATGTGTGGGGGTTCTCCCGCAGGTGGTGGTGGGGGTCCCATTTGTGGTGGATCCGTGCGGTTAGTCCAAGACGCCAACATAGCCTGAATGTTAGTTAAACAAGCAAACTAGAAGATCAGAAGGAATGAAAGTGCAAAAATTTAGGTTGGTTTTAAGAGGGCAAAACTAACCGTCATCATCTGATGGTTGTAATCATCGTTTGCCTTCACTCGTTTCAAGTACTCCCGCACCTCGAGATTCCTATGCTCGACAAACTCCTTATATGCCTACATAATTTAGGTTGTTTCTAAGTGAGCAATGCTGAAAATAAACTGAGAATGCAAGATAGAAAAAGATAAAGAGGAAGTACTTACATCATGCTGGCGGGCTAAGGGAGTCTATGAATGCCGCGTACTCTCTAACTGGCTCGGGTTGCTAGCCCGAAGCTGTGTGTACGAGATCGAAGGAGTGATCAAGCCATCGAAACACGGATACCGGCCATTCTTCTTCCCCTAGATGGCCACCACCGCCGTGTCGTCGATCTGAGACTGGGCGACCTCAGCAACAGGAACATCCGGATGCAACTCCTGATAGTGATGAATGTAAGACCCCAGGTGCTCCTCGGTCTTGCCATAGTACTGGCTCTCGCCCTCCTTGCGATGACTCCGCTCGCGGGCCAGCTTCCACGACTCCATGTCTGAGAGCGGCCTCTTCAACTTGTCCTCCTACAACGTCAAATAGAAGTCAGCCATACATAAGAACATGACATAAATAAGAACAAAAATGCATCATGCACATAGATATACCTTCATGGCCTTGAAGCCCCAGTGGTTCCTGTTTCCTTGGCGGTGTGTCCCGTCGTCTCCACGGTTAGCCCGGGCCTTGATGCTCTTGGCAGCAAACTCTGCATCGGCGCCGAGCCACCTATCCACCAAACTCGCCCATCCGTCATGCCTTCCATAGCACCAACGAGGAACAACCTATGCAAATTTTGGAAGCATGACATGTGAGCACGAAACATATAGTTGACTGCTTGAAACAATGAAAAGTTAGTAATAGTTACCATCATGAACTGCTCCTTGCTCAAGGTAAGTCGTAGCTTCTGTGCTTGAGTTTTGGTCATCTTTTGGTGCAGGTAGTAGTGGTAGTACTGCGAGACGGCAACCCAGCGCACCTCGTACTGCAACTGACGAGCTTTCTTCTTCGCAGCCGCAAGCAAGACCACGTCGGCTCTGGCCTTGTGCTCGTCAAGAACTCTATAGAGTTGCTGCAATCATGCATAAACCAGAAGCAAACAAGGCATGAGTTGAGTGATTCAATGATAAACTATGAACGAAACTGAAGACAAGTGATTCAGAAGAGAACTTACCCAAAATTTGGTGATCACGGCCTTAGCGGTCGTCCCGTACTCCGCGTTGCTGCAAGCCTCGTAGTGGGCCCAGCTCGTGGCCAAAACCCGCTGCTGCGGGTCCCTGTCTGGCCGCAGGCAGAATAGGCCAGGCCAAAACTCCTTCAACAGGACAGTGATAAGGCCGTTCGGTTTACGGCCCTTTCCGCAAAGGATCCAGTTTCTGCAAAAGAATCAAATGATTGCCATGTGTACAATAAGAAAATGTTGTCATGTGTTGAAAATATGATTGAGAGGCACTTACTCTGTCCCCACAGGTTCAATGAGCCACTTGTGCTCCTCGATAGAAGGTGGTGTAGGTAGTCCGGCATTACCACGCAGCCACCCCTGCGAAGAACCCGGTGGCAAGTCACCCCACAACGCGGGATCAACCTCCCCTCCACCCTCCTCGGCCTCCTCCTCACCCTCCTCCTCGGACTCCTCCTCCTCACCCTCCTCCTCGGCCTCCTCCTCCTCGCCATCAGGAACATACTCCTCCTCCTCAGACTCAGAAGGTGCCTCTGTATAGGAGGGCATCGAAGAAGACCCTCCTATTTCAGACACGGCCCGGAGTTTTTTGCCCCGGTTGCCTCTCCCCCCACCTCCTCCTCCTCTAGGGGCTCTCCCCCCACCGCCTCCTCCTCTAAGGTCTCCTCCCCCGACCCCTCCACCTCCCTGTGAGGTGTCATCCTCGTGTAGTCGGGAGGGAACCTTGTGGGCTCGTCCACTCCGAGTAAGTCCTTTAAATTTACTGAGGAAACTAGCGCCGCTGGACTTGCCCGTGATTAGCAAACCTGCATTGAGAAGAGAATAAACAATTAGTAAGGATATCAATTAAACAAGCATACAGGAAAAACATTAATACCAGAAGAGCACATTAAGCATACTATGTAATGATCATTAAAAGAACTTACATTTTCTAGAACCCATATGAATCATCACTATTGTAATCTATTTGTGGACCGGTCTCATCATCACTATCACGCATATCTTCTTCGTTGTCTGACGGAGGTGGAGGCTCTTCCTCATCGTCAGTGTCTTCATTTAACTTTTCAAGCATAATTATGTTTCTTTGATTCACAACTGCCTCACCATCAATCCGTGCGTCGTCGTCGTTTGGGTCCAGGTCAACATAACCCAAGTCATTATCCTCGTTGTTTCGGACCACGTCATCATGTTCCTCTTGATAGAACACTCCCTCGTATGTCATGGGGTTTATGTTGTAGTAATCATCATCGTTCGGGTCCGGTAGCTTACCATGCGGCGACACCTTGAACACAACTTCCCAACCCTTTAGATACTCTTTCTGGCATGGGTAAGGCAGATAATATACTTGTGTGGCCTGGGTAGCGGCGATAAAGAGATCAGCTCCGGCATAGACGGTTGATGGTTTAACTTCAACTAAACCAACAGAAGGCGTATGTCTCAGACCCTTTTTGGGGTCGAACCATCGGCATTTGAACACAGTGAGACTTAGGTGTTCGCGGCCACGTTTGAATGTAAACTCGTATATTTTTCCTACCCTTCCGTAGTAATCTACTTCGTTATCTCCTTCAGTGAAGACTCCGGTATTTATGGTTTTGGGATCAGGCCGACTGTTCTGGTGCTCCTCTGTATGGAAGCGATACTCATTCACATCATACTTTTCGCATGTCATGACGACAGGATCAAAACCCATGGAAACCCATCTCAATTCTTCATCCATTGATTTGGTTGGATCATTTCCCTACAAGTTTAATTGAAATTATAGGGTGCATGAGTTTAATTGAAATTATAGGGTGCATGAGTTTAATTGAAAGTGTGAAAAATTACTTTCTCGATGAACCACGCAACGAAATTTTTCCTTCCATCAGCATCCTTTCGGAGAAGAGCAAGTGCCTCCGCTTCAGAAGGAGGCAGCATTCCCATCCATTCTTCTTCAACGAATCGACTACAATAAGAAAAGCGGTATAAGAACTAGGCAAAGTGAACATAACGAATTGACTAAAAGAATGGTGCAAATGTATTACCTCATCCACTCATCCTCAACTTCCTTGATGTTGTGCAAGATATAGAACATGACATCCTCCCACTCATCTCGTGGCATGAGATAAGATTTCGAGCATCCAGCCCTACTACCTTGCCCGATGAATAGAGGCAACTTGGTTTTATACTTGGGTTCTTCTGTATTGTATCGAGACACCTTATTGTGCAACGTGGGAACATGGTCCGGATAGTAGGCTGTCCTGAGGTCTGCCACCTCCTCTAGGATAACTGCCTCAGCTATGGAAGCTTCAATCTTAGCTTTGTTTCCACATTTCTGTCTCAGATGCTTGTTCTGTCTCTCAGGGCCGTACTGCCAACGATTCTGCACAGGGCCCCCCAACAATACCTCGTTCGGGAGGTGCAAAAGGAGATGTGTCATCGGAGTAAAGAAGCCTGGCGGGAAGATCTTCTCTAGCTTGCATCACGTCTATGTTGTATGGAAGTTTGAGGTCCTTAAAATAGGGAAGCTGCGTGAAGGGGGTAATGTGAGTCCAGTTGTGCGTCTCACCATATCCTTCAAAAATTTTCCCTTTACTTTTTCCTTTGCCCTCGCCCTTGTCTTCGCCTGTGGCTTTGCCTTTGCCTTTGCCTTTCCCCTCACCGGCAGGCTTAAGAGCTTTCAGCTGAGCAAGCACATCCGCACCAGAAAACGTTGGAATCTCGTTTACTTCATGGACAACTTTGCCTTTTGTGAAGTTCTTCTTGTCTTCCCTATCAGGATGGTCTGGAGGGAGGAACTGTCGATGCAGGTCAAATGCAACATACATGCCACCCTCCTTTAGCCAAATGAAAATCAAGGCCTGCATGCACACTGGGCAAGGCATCTTTCCACTTGTACACCATCCGCAGAACAAGGCATAATCGGGAAAGTCATGCATGCAATATTGTAGCCAAACTTTCATCAAGAAATTTTTCTGCAGATGTCGGTCGTATGTCAACCTCGGGAAGTACCAAGAATGGTGCAAATCATCCACCAACGGCTGCATAAACACACTCAAATTCTTCCCAGATATTCAGGCCCCGGAATTATAAGCGACAGGAACATGGTCTTGTGTTGCATTATGGCGCCGGGAGGGAGATTCAGCGGAATAACAAATACGTGCCAACAGCTGTATGGATTAGACGACATACCATATGGATTGAACCCATCACCTGTTATAGCAATTCTGACATTCCCAGCCTCGGCTGCTTCCTCTGGGTACTCTATATCGAATGACTTCCATGCTTCACCTCCTGATGGATGTACAATTTTTTTTGGATTGTACCTTTTCCCTTCCTTGTGCCACTTCATCATTTTGGCAGACTCCTCGGTGATGAAAAGGCACTGCAGTCTTTTTATAAAATCAAGATACCGAAGAACCTTCACAGGGATTTTTAGCTGCTGCTTCTGACCATGCTTATCGACCACCTCAATATACCGAGAGGAACCGCACTTCCTACAGTACTTGTCATCCGTACTCATGCCTAAACAAAAGGCAATTCTTTGGACAAACATGTATTTTCTCATAGTCCATCGAGAGCGCCTTCATGATTTTCTTCGTACCGTACATGGTTTTCGGCAGTTCATGGCCCTCAGGCACGCTGTTAGCCCATACTCCCAGAAATGCTTCGAAGCAACCTCGGCTACAGCCGTACTCAGCCTTGACTGCCATCAGTTGCGAGATGGCATCCAGCACACACAGCTTGGCACCCTCATAGAGAGGTTTCTTTGACGAGGCCAAGATTTCCAGGAAGGCCTTTGCGGTTTCCTCCGGCTCCTCCGGTTCATTCGCTGAATGTGACGGAGGTGTTGGCTGTGCAGCAAAGACATCATCTAGCATGTCTCTAACCCCATCGTCCTCATAACCAGCGATGCGTTGTCGTATCACATCCTCTCTACCACGGTCCCGCTGGGCAAAGTTTATCGGCATATTAAAGTTGGGCATAAATCCATGCGTGCGAAGGTGCTTAGTCATCTCACTCTTATATCTGCGGATACGCCTCTTACATCTGGCACACGGGCATTCTGGCACCATCCTCATTGGACTACGGAATATCTCTTTCAAAAACACATCAGTTTTCTCGACCCACTCTGTTGTTACTTGATTCCGACGGAAAAACCCACTATACATCCACTGATTATCTGCCATCTCTGCTTTATTGGAAGCCACACAACAAAATTAAGGATTCATTTAAATTACTCACATCAATATTTTATTTTTTACAAGGTTCACGAGAAACGACATTTAATCCACCTACATCTCTAATAGGTAAAGATGGGTCCTAATCCCACCCGAGAATGTGTAGATTGAGTACGTTGTCCATGCTCTACCCCATTCCGAGACAAAATTTCGGCAGCACCTCCCCGCTATTCTCCAAATACACGTCTCGGCAAAATGCCGAGAGAATGTGCATCCGGAGAACAACAGGGAGGCGCCGCCGAAATCCTGTCTCGGAACGGGGTAGAGCATGAACAACGTACCCAATCTACACATCCTCGGGCTGTCCGTGGAAAGCGCTGGACAATCCGAAAGAGCTGCGGTGATAAATATGCAATTGAATGCATATTTATCGATGCAACCCTTTCGGACGGGAGACCTAGGTTACGCGACTTGATGTGAAAATTTAATCTAGTGACATGGAAAAAAAGTGGACGAGGTCATGGAATTGTTGCTCACCCTCCGATGTAGTCGATCAAAGGAGACGGACGATCGTGGACCAACACCTCCAACGTCGACAATCACTCCACGAAGATGGAACACCACAAATCCTGTTAATTACACCGAGTGAAAAAAATTTAGGTCATCACCTCACATTAAGCATTGATACTTTTAACTATGAAAAAAAATCATGTTTCGTCAAGTGTCAAAAAATTTACTCTTCCCTCTCATCTCATCTTCACAATACATATATCTATAATATTGAGTATGTATCTAAAAACATAGTAAAACTACACAAATATCCATTCATCTACCATCTATCTATCTCACATTGTGCACTTAATTTTTTTCACATTTATACTCTCTTTCATTTCATTCATCTATCTAACATCCATCTATCTAATCATCTATTACTATATATATATATATATATATGCATTCATCTACAACATTACTACACAAAAAAAGTTAAAAAAAGTTCTTACCTACGGATGAGGGGGCGACCACCGGAGCAGGGGGGCGGCCGGTCAGGGCAGGGGACGACCACCGGAGCGGCAGGGGGCGGTCGCCGGAGGGGCCGGCCGGTTGGAACAGCAGGGGGCCGGCCAGGCTAGGCCGTGGGCCGGCCGGGGCGGCGTCCATGCAGGGAGGGTCGGGGTCGAGGAGGGAGGGGCGGCTGGAGCGAGGGAGGGGCGGGGGCGGCTGGAGCGGGGGCGGATGGAGCGAGGCCGGCGCCGGCTGGAGCGAGGGAGGAGCGGCGGCAGGCGGCGCGGGTGCGGTGGGATGGGGCGGCGGCGATGCGGGTGGGGGCGACAGGGGGCACGGGCGAGGCAGGGGGCGAGTGTGGCGGCGGCGGCAGGGGGCGAGTGCGGCGGCGACGGCAGGGGCCGGGGGCGAGTGCGGCGGCGGCGGCAGGGGGCGAGTGCGGCGACGGCAGTAGGCGGCGAGGTCGCGGGGAGCTGGGAGAGATTGAGTGGATGAGGGTCGACGCGAGGGGATAAGGCAAACTATGCCGACGGCTGTCGTCGGCATAGTTGCCACGTCACCGATCCGCGTGACAAGTCCCCTATGGCCGTAGCTATGCCGACGGCTTTGCCGTCGGCATAGTTATATTTTTCATTTTTTAAATGTTTTTAGTAGTTCATATTTTTCATTTTTTAAATGTTTTTAGTAGTTCATATTTTTCCTTCTTTATGTTTTTTATTTCATATAGATTTTTTAATGTTTTTTATAGTTATATTTTTCCTTTTTTATGTATTATTATTTCATATGGATTTTTAATGTTTTTTAACCGCTCGGCCCTCTCCTCTCACGGAACCACACAGAGGGGAGGGGAGGCGCCGAACTCGAGCAGCTTCGTCCGCCGAGGCCGTGGCCTGGTCGCGGGTCTGGGAGCGCATGGCCGCCGACTCGCCTGCTCGATGTGGAGCTTAGTAGGTCAGCTGAGTGAAGGGGGAGGGGGGTCGTCGATGGTGGGGGTTGGGGTGGGGGCGGCGGCGGTGGCGGACCCACATCTACATCCCCGGAGGCCGCCGGCCACAGCCGTAGACGCGCGAAGGGCAATCCGTTATGGCCGCAGAACGTCTACTACCGTGTCATCGCTGTCTGTGAGGGGGGGGGGCACGCCCCGGAGACGCGCGTGCCGCCTCTTCGGACATGCCACCACACCACCCCGCATGTATGAGGGCCCGGTGCGACGCTCCGGTGGCATTGCTACCCCCCAGGGCACCCGTCCCGCCTAACCCTGTAGCGTTTGACCACAGGATCTAGCCCTTTGACTTTGCACGGACGGGATTTGACCAGTGGACCTCTCCACCTGATTGTGTTAGGTCAGCCCATAGGAACACTTTGGAGAACCATCCAGGCCAGACCCACAGCAAGATCCCCTCCGTGTAGACCCAACACGTCTGTTTCCCCCCTCCAGGTGCCGGCGGTGGCGCCGTCCGTGAGGGGGGCCAAACCCCGGAGACGCGTGCCACCTCTTCGGACATGCCACCACACCACCCCGCATGTATGAGGGCCCGGTGTGATGCTCCGGTGGCATTACTACCCCCAGGGCCCCCGTCCCGCCTAGCCATGTAGCGTTTGACCACGGGATCTAGCTCTTTGACTTTGCACGGACGGGCTTTGACCAGCGGACCTCCCCACCCGGTTGTTTTAGGTCAGCCCATAGAAACACTTTGGAGCAACATCCGGGCCAGACCCACAACAAGATCCCCTCCGTGTAGACCCAACGCGTCCGTTTCCTCCCTCCAGGTGCCAGCGGCGGCGCCGTCCGTGAGGGGGGCACACCCCGGACACGCGTGCCGGGCGTTTGCAACCACCACAACACTTCCAAACTTGTGAGAGGCCGCCTACGCAAGATTTGGCGGCATGCTAGCCCCCGGAGGCCGCCGACCACAGCCGTAGACACGCGAAGGGCAATCCGCGTAGAGGGAAATTTTCGGATACTTCTCCATCACCAAAAATTATGAAAAAAATATTATCGTTTCTATAGCACATGTGCCCACGTCGTGCAAAAAAACTCATGATTTTATCGCGCTCCGAGTATTTAATAATATTCACGCCGCATCGTTACCGCAGAATGGCTACTACCGTGTCATCACCGTCCGTTAGGGCGGCCACGCCCCGGAGATGCGTGCCGCCTCTTCGGACATGCCACCACACCACCCCGCATGTATGAGGGCCCGGTGCGATGCTCCGGTGGCATTGCTACCCCAGGGCCCCCGTCCCGCCTAACCCTTTAGCGTTTGACCAAGGGATCTGGCCCTTTGACTTTGCACGGACGGGATTTGACCAGTGGACCTCTCCACCCGGTTGTGTTAGTTCAGCCCATAGGAACACTTTGGAGCAACATCCGGGCCAGACCCACAGCAAGATCCCCTCCGTGTAGACCCGACGCGTCCATTTTCCCCCTCCAAGTGCCGGCGGTGGCACCGTCCGTGAGGGGGGCCAAACCCCGGAGACGCGTGCCGCGTCTTCGGACATGCCACCACACCACCCCGCATGTATGAGGGCCCGGTGCGACGCTCCGGTGGCATTGCTACCCCTCCAGGGCCCCTGTCCTGCCTAACCCTAGAGCGATTGACCACGAGATCTTGCCCTTTGACTTTCCACGGACAGGCTTTGAACAGTGGACCTCTCCACCCAGTTGTGTTAAGTCAACTCAGAGGGACACCTGGGAGCAACATCCGGGCCAAACCGACAGCTACATCCCCTCCGTGTAGACCCGATGCGTCCGTTTTCCCCCTCCAGGTGCCGGCGGCGGCGCCGTCCATTAGGGGGGCCACGCCCCTGAGATGCGTGTCGCCTCTTTGAACATGCCAAAACACCACCTCGCATGTATGAGGGTCCGGTACGATGCTCCGGTGGCATTGCTACCCCCCGAGGGCCCCCGTCCCGCCTAACCGTGGAGCGGTTGACCACGAGATCTAGCCTTTTGACTTCCCACAGACGGGCTTTGACCAGTGGACCTCTGCACCTGGTTGTGTCAGCTCGCCCGTAGGGACACCCGGGAGCAACATCCGGGCCAAACCCACAGCTACATCCACCGTGTAGATCCGACGCGTCCGTTTCCCCCCTCCAGGTGCCGGCGCCGTCCATGAGGGAGGCACACTGCGGACGTGAGGGGGGTCACACTCTGGAGACGGGTGTCGGGCGTTTGCAACCGCCACAAAACTTTAGTCGGCATAGCTGTTTTTGATTTTAATAAAATATAATGATCTATATTCAAAAGAACATGACCGCACATTATTAACGTGCTCGAAAAAATACAAACCATATATATATATATATATATATATATATATATATATTCATAATATATGAAAAAATACAAACTACATATATATTCATATGTATGTTTATATTTAACATGCTACATGTTAGTTTATATAATAATACATAAAAAAGCTTAAAAAATACATATGAAAAAAAGTCTACCTATGCCGACGGCTATGCCGTCGGCATAGAGACGGCCAGGTTTTAGGCGGCGGGCGGCGTGCCGTGGATCGCTGACGTGGCGGTATGCCGACGGCAGCCGTCGGCTTAGCTCGTGGACGGTGCGCCGCGGATCGGTGACGTGGCATGACGATATATGGCGACGGCCGCCCGTCCAGGCCGTCGGCATAGATTTGACGACGTTAGCCGCTGGTCACGGGCGGGGTCGCCGGGCCCACGGGTATGCCGACGGCCTGGGTATGCCGACAGTTGCTGTCGCCATGTTCGCAGCTGGGCCGACGACATATGTATGCCGACGGGTGCCGTCGGCTTAGCTCGTGGTAGCCCTACGGCCAAGATACGCCGACGGCCAAGACGTGGCTGTCGGCATAGCGCAAAGTAGGCCGACGGCAGCCGTCGGCATTGATTTGGCCGTCGGGGTAGGGCCAGTTTCCGGTAGTGCGTCCTCTTGGCAAATCCGGGCCTGGCGTCGCCGTTGCCGAGGCGGAGCATGAAGCGGTCGACGCACTCTTCCATGTCGTAGCTGAGATCACGCATGCTGCTCTTCCAGTTCTTGGCCAGCTCGTCCAGCTCCTCCATGTTCGCCAGTGAATTCACTAGTATTTGCATCCAGCGGAGCTCGCGCTCTAGGAACTCGATGTCCTTGCGCACCCTCTTGAGCATCGTGTACTCATCGCCGAGCAAGGTGGTCAACTTGCCGATGACGGAGCCCAACGCCCCCGTTCCGGCGCCCACGCCCACCATCTCCCTCTCCTCCCCTTGAGAAGACGAAGCTGCTACACAATCACCATATGGTTGGTGGTGTTTGATCGAGCAATGGTGCTGAGCTTGACTGCTTGAGAAGAGCAAGGTCAAGGTGCCGGTCAGGCAATAATGGAGGAGCGTGGTGTGTCACTGCTTGCTGCTACCGTGTGAAGGAGTGGGACATGACTGCTGGGCGCTTTTGATCATGTTGTACTGTATGCGCGTGAGCGAGCGTGGCGTGGCAATGGGACAGGTCTTGTCTAGTGTCTAGCAATGCCTAGCTAGTATACAGTAGTAAGTAGGAACTAGGAAGCTTCGCGGAAGCCCATAGGAGGAGGCTAGCAAGCAGGCCCCTTCAGATCAATCACGTATCCAAATGAGTAAAGCCAATAAGGTCAGGTTACAATGGACAATTCACAAACCGTCGTATTCTCATAATTGTGCATTGCATTCCCCAGCATGGTCTTAGAATTGACCCTCCACGGTTTAGACGTCTTACAGGTACAGTCTTATGATTACTTGTATTCGCCTCTTTTTTTTATGAGTTTGGACTTGGTTTGGCTGTGTGCATCTTAGTTATGCAGAGGTCGGATGTAATACTTAAACCTTTTAAGTAATAAAATGCCCCTTATCATAAAAAATAAAAGTGATGATAATCCTATGTGAGCGTTTGTATACTTTTAATCTAATCTAGCAAATTTATGATTTTATAACATTTTTGCAAAAAAAATGGACGTAATTTTAGGCCTATGCAATATATATTCACTCACGAGGCCCCCGCGTCGCTCCTTACATGCGACTCAAGGCGGTGGCCAGCCCGATCACCGCCATCACCTTTCCCCTCCACCCCTTTCCTCCTCCTCGCCGCCGCCCGAGAGAGCCGGACAAGGCAAGCCCTCAAGGCTTCCAAGGACGGGCGGCAGGGCTGCACCGGTGGATATGGCACCGGTGGAGATGGCGTGGTGGGGACGACGCTGGCCCGAAGGCCCGTGTCGCGCGGTGTCGAAGCCTCCCTTCTTCTATGGAGGTGGTCTTAAAGCAGCAATGGATGTGATGTGAACTAATCTTGGATGAATAATAGTTCATGGGGCTACGATTGAAGGTGTGCATATATAAGGGCTCCCCCGAAGCCTCCTTCATAGACGTAGTTTTTCTTCTGTGATCCAAGGGCTCTAAATGAGTCAAATCCAATCGCAATACCTCCCTTCGTGGCCAAGAAATTAGTAAGAACAAATGGGAATGAAATCCACGAAGAATTCCATCCAACCTGAGCAATTTCCAGCTTTTCTGGGTGTGGTGGCACCATGTGTCATCTTTTGTTCTTGACCCTTTAGTATTTCGGTTGTAACTTCTACATACAAACTCCGATTTTGACGTTTTTGGACTCATTGGAATTGCGTGAAGGACGCTGATTCACCTATGGTATTAGATCTTCATTTTGAGCAATTTGAAAAAAAAAATGTCATTTCTATATTCCAAATACCAAAGTCTGGTACCTAAAAGTCCCTCGTAGTGAACCCATCCTTGGTCTTTTCAACATGCTTGGGTTGATCCAAAACACATGTAGACACAACAAAACAAAGAAAACTAAATAAAATGGGATGGCTCTTTTTGCTCTAGGATGCATATGCTCCATGATGAACACTATTTTTTTTTCAAAATAAATAGTAAATAAATGTTAAAATTCTATTTTTTTGTAGATGTTCGTGTTATTGTATCAAGTGTGCTTGAATGTTTTCATGTGAAATGAGATACAAAGCTTCGTCAGTGAAAAAAAGTAAGTGTAACATTTGGAGGTAACACTTGACGTTCGACATATTGTTTTTTGCACAGGTCAAAATGCTTAAGCTTTCCTCCTGAAAATTTGTAGGTAGAATTTGAGTGTGACAATGAACACATATATTTTTTTTATCAAAAAACACATTTGCAATAAACATTTTTGGTTTGCAGGAGCATATGCTCCCAAGAGCCGAATTGGATTTCCGAAATAAAACCACAAATGCTTTTAGTTGAAAAGAGTAAAACCGAAAATCATGCATATTGGACATGTACTTGGTTCAATGGGACATGATATATGAAGATATATGCAACAAATAAACTCTACAAATGCGTAAATCCATCAACCATATAGATAAAAAAATTGTGGCAAGTCATAACTGTGGTAATGCACCAAACACATGCTTGGGGCTTCTACTAGATTTGAAAGCATAGGAACTTCATAAAAAATTTCTTTGGATGATGCACAGGAAATGAACACGTGAATTTTAGAGGATGAGAGAGAGAGAGAGAGAGAGAGAGAGAGAACATGTAGACACAACAAAACAAAGACAAGTAATAAAAATAAATAAAACGGGATGGCCGTTTTGGCTCTGGGATGCATATGCTCCCTGGTGAACAGTAAGTTAAAAAAATATACTAAAAAATTAAAATTTCTAAAAAAATTGTAGAAGTTCTTGTTATTGTAACAAGCGTTCTTGACAATTTTCATGCGAAACAAGATACGATGCTTCGTCGGTGAAAAAAAATAAGTGTTTGGAGGTAACACTTGACGTTTGACTTTTTTTTTTGCAAAGGTCAAAATGCTTAAGCTCCCCTCCTAAAAATTTCTAGGTAGCGTTTGAGTGTGACAATGAACACACATATTTTCATCAAAAAATACATTTGCAATAAACATTTTTGGTTTGCAGGAGCATATGCTCCCAAGAGCCGAATTGGATTTCCAAAATAAAACCACAAATGCTTTTAGTTGAAAAGAGTAAAACCGAAAATCATGCATACTGGACATGTACTTGGTTCAATGGGACATGATATATGAAGATATATGCAACAAATAAACTCTAAAAATGCGTAAATCATCAACCATATAGATAAAAAAATTGTGGCAAGTCATAACTATGGTAATGCACCAAACACATGCTTGGGGCTTCTACTAGATTTCAAAGCATAGGAACTTCATAAAAAATTTCTTTGGATGATGCACATGAAATGAACACGTGAATTTTAGAGGATGAGAGAGAGAGAGAGAGAGAGAGAGAAAGCATGTAGACACAACAAAACAAAGAAAAGTAATAAAAATAAATAAAACGGGATGGCCGTTTTGGCTCTGGGATGCATGTACTCCCTGGTGAACAGTAAGTTCAAAAAAAATACTAAATAAAATTTAAGAATTCTAAAAAATTGTAGAAGTTGTTGTTATTGTAACAAGCGTTCTTGACAATTTTCATGCAAAACATGATACAATGCTTCGTCGGTGAAAAAAAATAAGTGTTTGGAGGTAACACTTGACGTTTGACTTTTTTTTTTGCAAAGGTCAAAATGCTTAAGCTTCCATCCTAAAAATTTCTAGGTAGCGTTTGAGTGTTACAATGAACACATATTTTTATCAAAAAAATGGCATTTGCAGAAAAAAAATTGGTGGCATATGCTCCAAAGAGCCCAATTGGATTTCCAAAATAAAACAACAAACTATGCAATGCTCTGAGTTGAAAAGAGTAAAAACCAGAAATCATGCATACCGGAGATGTACTTGGTTCAATGGGACATGATATATGAAGATATATGCAACAAATGAGCTCTAAGAGTACATGTAAAATAGAGCTATCAACCATATAGATAAAAGTTGTGGAAAGTCATAACTATAGCAATGCACGAAACACATGCTTGGGGCTTCTACTGGAAGACATAGGAACTTCATAAGATTTGTCTTTGGATGATGCACAGGAAATGAACACATGAATTGGAGAGGGTGTGTGTGTGTGTGAGAGAGAGAGAGAGAGAGAGAGAGAGAGAGAGAGCAAGTGCATTAGACTTCTCAAAGGAAAAAAACAAAATGTGGTTGGAGTTCATGTTTAGATTCCTATGGAATGGAGGGTATAGAAATGTATTATTTTTCTTAGATCTCTATAGAAATGTATTCCATAGGAATTTGTCACCTATTCCTATGATCCAAAAAGCTTTATAAAAATGGATTAGAATCCGATGAAATTCATATGAAATTCGTTCAATCCAAAAAGGGTCTGAACATGTTGTGGCATGACTAAGATTAGGCGCAGTAATCTTAGCATTACAAATGAAACATGCCCTAAAGCTACTAAGGCATATACAAGGGTATTCATCAAAGGTTCTCCCTCCTCGATCTACAAACATTTTCGGACATGTATGAGGAAATTATTGGTTGTCCATGAAAACTATGGAGCCCATCGACGTCCCCCATTTCACTACAAAATTCCGTCTATTTAGTGACAAATACCCTGATGAAGAAACAGGAAACGTCATCTAAAACCATTTTCTGTTACGGTCCACTACCATAAGGTGTTTCCCTCCTGGGGCGGGGCCCTAGCCAACTTTGGCGACGTTCTGGGCTGATTTTTGGCAACGTATTGGTCCGTCACTACACAGGTCCATTTTCTGGGACGAGTCCCAGTGTCATAGTTAATGTTGGTGGGTCATTTTTTGTAAATGTAAATAGAAAAATAATAAGTAATTGTTTTCAGCTAACTCATTTAGCGGGATCTCTTTTCATAATAGCGGGATCTCTTTTCATAATAACGGGACCTTGGAATTTGGATCATCCGGTTCCCTCCTAACAAAGGGAATTGGGATCATCGGCTTAGGGCCATCCTTCATACCACGCCAATGGTTCCCTCATAATGACATGGGCAGAAAAACTGGAAATAAAGAAGATACATCTAGTGGGTTGGACATTTTAAAGAAGCTCAACGAAGAAGCGATGAAACCCCTTCACAAGGAATGTGGCAGTATGACACGGATGGCGTTCATTATCTGGGTGCTTCATATCAAAACATATATGCATATGACCAACAAGACATACAATATGCTTGCAGCTTTTGAATACCGCTTTTCCTAAGGTGGACTTTCCAAAATCTTAAGCCGATGCTAAGAGAGCTCTTTCTCATCTTGGTCTTGGATACCAGACAATTCATGTATGCAAGTATGACTGCATTTTGTATTGGGGAGACTATGCCAACAGTACTCACTGTCCCCACAGTGGTACATCGAGGTGGAGACACGTCGATGGGAAGAAAAAGGTTCCTCACAAGATCCTTTGATACTTTTCGATAATCCCACATCTACAAAGATTTTTTTCTTTGAGGGAAATATTAGAGCACACTCGGTGGCACAAGGAAAAGAGGGTTCAAGAGGCTAATGTAATGAGGCACCCCGCTGATGGCGATGCATGGAACTACTTTGATGGAAAACATAAATGATTTACTAGAGATGCCCGCAACTTGAGGTTAGGTTTTGTGACTGATGGATTCAATCCCTTTGTACACATGAGCAGTGCATACCGTATGTGACCTATTTTTGTCATTTCATACAACTTCCCACCTTGGATGTGCATGGTCCAATCCAATTTCATGATGGCATTGTTGATTCCTGGAAAATACTCACGAGGAAAGGATTTTTATGTATTTATGCAGCCACTGATAGCAAATATGCAGAAGTTCTGGGATGGTATGGAAACAACAGATGTATGCACGGGAAAACATTTCAATTTGCATGTGATGCTTATTTGGTCCATTCATGATTATCCTGCATATGGCACTTCCTCCGGCCGAAGCACAAAGGGTTATTACACATGCAATGAGAATCCTTGCTTTCAGAAGCTGAAAAATAAAATTGGATACATTGTCCATCGATGATTCACTACTGCAGGATGCTGCTAACGCGACACTACGATCAGAGACCCTTCGACGAAACTATGTGCGATGCCATAATCGCAAATGGTGGTGTAAAAAATATGTCAAAAAAGGTGCAAAACGTTTGCGATGGAGGATGCATGAAACACGGTTCAGATTTTAGTTGCGTGTGCAATCAGGGCATACGGTTCAGCTCAATTAACTGCTAACGCGACACTACGATTAGAGACCCTTCTCATCTACCAAGTATCTAGGGTAATTCTGCTCCAGTGGCTGTTCCTCTTATTACAGAAGCACTTAGTCTCGGGTTTGGGTTCAACCTTGGGTTTCTTCACTAGAGCAGCAACTGATTTGCCATTTCATGAAGTATCCCTTCTTGCCCTTTCCCTTCTTGAAACTAGTGGTTTCACCAACCATCAACAATTGATGCTCCTTCTTGACTTCTACTTTTGTGGTGTCAAACATCGCGAATATCTCAAGGATCATCATATATGTCCCTGATATATTATAGTTCATCACGAAGCTCTAGCAGCTTGGTGGTAATGACTTCGGAGAAACATCACTTTCTCATCTGGAAGATCAACTCCCACTCGATTCAAATGATTGTTGTACTCAGACAATCTGAGCACAAGCTCAACAATTGAGCTTTTCTCCCTTAGTTTGCAGGCTAAGAAAATCGTCGGAGGTCTTATACCTCTTGACGTGGGCACGAGCCTGAAATCCCAATTTCAGCCCTCGAAACATCTCAGATGTTTCGCGATGTTTCAAAACGTCTTCGGTGCCTCAACTCTAAACTGTTTAACTGAACTATCACGTAGTTATCAAAAGGTGTATGTCAGATGTTCGCAACATCCGCAGACAATGTTCGAGGTTCAGCACACTGAGCGGTGCATTAAGGACATAAGCCTTCTATGAAGCAATGAGGACAATCTTCAGTTTACGGACCTAGTCCGCATAATTGCTACTATCAACTTTCAACTAAATTTTCTCTAGGAACATATCTAAACAGTAGAACTGAAGCGCGAGCTACGACATAATTTGTGAAGACCTTTTGACTATGTTCAGGATAATTAAGTTCATCTTATGAACTCCCACTCAGATAGACATCCCTCTAGTCATCTAAGTGATTACATGATCCGAGTCAACTAGGCCGTGTCCGATCATCACGTGAGACGGACTAGTCAACATCGGTGAACATCTTCATGTTGATCGTATCTACCATATGACTCATGCTCGACCTTTTGGTCTCTTGTGTTCCGAGGCCATGTCTGTACATGCTAGGCTCGTCAAGTCAACCTAAGTGTTTTGCATGTGTTCCGAGGCCATGTCTGTACATGCTAGGCTCGTCAACACCCGTTGTATTCGAACGTAAGAATCTATCACGCCTGATCATCACGTGGTGCTTCGAACTTTCGCAACGGTGCACAGTTAGGGGGAACATTTTCTTGAAATTTTAATGAGGGATCATCTTATTTACTACCGTCGTTCTAAGCAAATAAGATGTATAAACATGATAAACATCACATGCAATCAAATAGTGACATGATATGGCCAATCTCATATTGCTCCTTTTGATCTCCATCTTCGGGGCTCCATGATCATCATCGTCACTGGCATGACACCATGATCTCCATCATCGTGTCTTCATGAAGTTGTCTCGCCAACTATTACTTCTACTACTGCAACTAACGGTTAACAATAAAGTAAAGTAATTACATGACGTTTATGTTGACACGCAGGTCATAAATAAATTAAGACAACTCCTATGGCTCCTGCCGGTTGTCATACTCATCGACATGCAAGTCGTGATTCCTATTACAAGAACATGATCATCTCATACATCACATATATCATTCATCACATCCTTTAGCCATATCACATCACATAGCATACCCTGCAAAAACAAGTTAGACGTCCTCTAATTGTTGTTTGCATGTTTTACGTGGCTGCTATGGGTTTCTAGCAAGAACGTTTCTTACCTACGCAAAAACCACAACGTGATATGCCAATTGCTATTTACCCTTCATAAGGACCCTTTTTCATCGAATCCAATCCGACTAAAGTGGGAGAGACAGACACCCGCTAGCCACCTTATGCAACAAGTGCATGTCAGTCGGTGGAACCAGTCTCACGTAAGAGTACGTGTAAGGTCGGTCCGGGCCGCTTCATCCCACGATGCTGCCGAATCAAGATAAGACTAGTAACGGCAAGTAAATTGACAAAATCAACGCCCACAACTGCTTTGTGTTCTACTCGTGCACAGAAACTACGCATAGACCTAGCTCATGATGCCACTGTTGGGGAACGTAGCAGAAATTCAAAATTTTCCTACGTATCACCAAGATCTATCTATGGAGAAACCAACAACGAGGGGAAAGGAGAGTGCATCTACATACCCTTGTAGATTGCTAAGCGGAAGCGTTCAAGAGAACGGGGTTGAAGGAGTCGTACTCGTCGTGATCCAAATCACCGGAGATCCTAGTGCCGAACGGACGGCACCTCCGCGTTCAACACATGTACAGCCCGGTGACGTCTCCCATGCCTTGATCCAGCAAGGAGAGAGGGAGAGGTTGAGGAAGACTCCGTCCAGCAGCAGCACGACGGCGTGGTGGTGGTGGAGGAGCGTGGCTATCCTGCAGGGCTTCGCCAAGCACCACAGGAGAGGAGAAGGACTTGGGAGAGGGGAAGGGCTGTGCCAGAACATTGGTGCGGCTGCCCTCCCACCCCCCACATATATATAGGGGCAAGGGAGAGGGGGGGGGGGGCGGCCCCCTCAGATCCCATCTGAGGAGGGGGCGGCGGCCAGGGGGGTTGCCTTGCCCCCCAAGGCAGGGGGGAGCCCCCCTTTAGGGTTCCCCCAAAACCCTAGGCGCATGGGCCCTAGGGGGGGAGGCACCCAGCCCACTAAGAGGCTGGTCCCTCTCCACATACAGCCCATAGGGCCCTCCGGGGCAGGTGGACCCTCCCGGTGGACCCCCGGAACCCATTCGGTGGTCCCGGTACAATACCGGTAACCCCCGAACTCTTCCGGTGACCGTATGATGACTTCCCATATATAAATCTTTAGCTCTGGACCATTCCGGAACTCCTCGTGACGTCCGCGATCTCATTTGGGACTCCGAACAACATTCGGTAACCACATACAAACTTCCTTTAATAACCCTAGCGTCATCGAACCTTAAGTGTGTAGACCCTACGGGTTCGGGAACCATGCAGACATGACCAAGACGTTCTCCGGTCAATAACCAACAGCGGGATCTGGATACCCATGTTGGTTTCCACATGTTCCACGATGATCTCATAGGATGAACCACGATGTCGAGGATTCGATCAATCCCGTATACAATTCCCTTTGTCTAGCGGTATTGTACTTGCCCGAGATTCGACCGTCGGTATCCCGATACCTTGTTCAATCTCGTTAACGGCAAGTCTCTTTACTCGTTCCGTAACACATCATCCCGTGATAAACTCCTTGATCAGATTGTGCACATTATGATGATGTCCTACCGAGTGGGCCCAGAGATACCTCTCCGTCACACAGAGTGACAAATCCCAGTCTCGATTCGTGCCAACCCAACAGACACTTTCAGAGATACCTGTAGTGTACCTTTATAGCCACCCAGTTACGTTGTGACATTTGGCACACCCAAAGCACTCCTACGATATCCGGGAGTTGCACAATCTCATGGTCTAAGGAAATGATACTTGACATTAGAAAAGCTTTAGCATACCAACTATACGATCTTGTGCTATGCTTAGGATTGGGTCTTGTCCATCACATCATTCTCCTAATGATGTGATCCCGTTATCAACGACATCCAATGTCCATGGTCAGGAAACCGTAACCATCTATTGATCAACGAGCTAGTCAACTAGAGGCTTACTAGGGACATGGTGTTGTCTATGTATCGACACATGTATCTGAGTTTCCTATCAATACAATTCTAGCATGGATAATAAACGATTATCATGAACAAGGAAATATAATAATAACTAATTTATTATTGCCTCTAGGGCATATTTCCAACACCTCCAAAGTCACTAATAGCGGAGAACAAACGAAGAGATTATTGTAGGGTACGAAACCACCTCAAAGTTATTATTTCTGATCGATCTATTCAAGAGTCCATAGTAAAATAACACGAAGCTATTCTTTCCGTTCGATCTATCCTAGAGTTCGTACTAGAATAACACCTTAAGACACAAATCAACCAAAACCCTAATGTCACCTAGATACTCCAATGTCACCTCAAGTATCCGTGGGTATGATTATACAATATGTATCACACAATGTCAGATTCATGTATTCAACTAACACAAAGAACTTCAAAGAGTGCCCCAAAGTTTCTATCGAAGAGTTAAGACGAAAACATGTGCCAACCCCTATGCATAAGTTCACGAGGTCACAGAACTCACAAGTTGATCACCAAAACATACATCAAGTGGATCACGTGATATCCCATTGTCACCACAGATAAGCACATGCAAGACATACATCAAGTGTTCTCAAATCCTTAAAGACTCAATCCGTTAAGATAACTTCAAAGGGAAAAATCAATCCATTACAAGAGAGAAGAGGGGGAGAAACATCATAAGATCCAACTATAATAGCAAAGTTCACGATACATCAAGATCATGCCAAATCAAGAACATGAGATAGAGAGAGAGAGAGAGCGATCAAACACATAGCTACTGGTACATACCCTCAGCCCCGAGGGTGAACTACTCCCTCCTCATCATGGAGAGCGCCGGGATGATGAAGATGGCCACCGGAGAGGGATTCCCCCCTCCGGCAGGGTGCCGAAACAGGGTCCTGATTGGTTTTTGGTGGCTACAGAGGCTTGCGGCGGCGGAACTCCCGATCTAGGTTTCTTTCTGGAAGTTTGGGTATATATAAGAGGTGTTGGAGTCGGGAACAAGTCAAGGGGGTCCCGGAGGCGGCCACGAGATAGGGGCGCGCCCAGGGGGTAGTGCGCGCCCCCACCCTCATGGTGGCCTCGGGACTCCTTTGGTCCATCTCCGATACTCCGTGGGCTTCTTCTGGTCCAAAAACGACCTCCATGAAATTTCAGGTCAATTGGTCTCCGTTTGGTTTTCCTTTTCTGCGATACTCAAAAACAAGGAAAAAATAGAAATTGGCACTCGGCTCTAGGTTAATAGGTTAGTCACAAAAATCATATAAAATAGCATATAAATGCATATAAAACATCCAAGGTTGATAATATAATAGCATGGAACAATAAAAAATTATAGATACATTGGAGACGTATCAGCGGTGCCATGGCATAGACACGAAGGAGCTTGTGCAGGTGTGAATGGGGAACATACCAAAGGGGGTGGCAGTCGGGGTGAGGGTTTTCGTGACGTGGGGATGGTGAGGGTTTTCTTTTTTCTTTTTTGAATTGGGTGGTGAGGATTTTCTGTCCCACAAAGAATTTTGGGGGCGACGGTTTGCTATAGCGAACCGTGTATGACTGATGCAACAGGCAAAATGAAAGTCATTGCACATGGTTCCAATTTTGGGAACCGTGTGTGATTGACGTACTACCTCCGTCCTGGTTTATTGGCCCCCCTTTGTAATTTTGACCAAATATTTAACATACTCAGACATAGATAATAAGCGTACACGTACATAAGCATAGTTCAACCATAAGTACATAGTTCAACCGTCATTAAGCATACTCAAGCATACATAGCTCGATCCATCCCACATCTCATCTCACATGCCGACATGATCCTGAAGCTTCTCCAGGTACTTTGCGTACGCGCCGTGCGCCACCCTGTGAGAATACTTCTGCTTGAAGGAGCCAATGACCCGTCCTCTTGCATGCGCTAGAACACTTAGATACGCATCATGAAGCTTCTGGTTACAAAATGGGCATCCATAGCCACCGTTCCAGGTCCTAATACGCCTGTTATGCATTCCCGTATAAAGCTCCCTCAAGATTTGCCTCTCGTACCTCCTCTGGCCATCTTCATCCTCGCTGTCCACATCGTCAGACAGCACCTATACAAATAGTAAAACAAATTTGGCATCAAATCAATGATTACATGCCGTGAAGTAGGATTAGGAATTTATGGCTATTTATGTATACATATCCAGATATTATGGTTTGATTTTAAGCGCAGTCGTCTACATACAGACCAATCTTGAAGAAAATAATGGCACAAACATATGTAGGTCATTCTAAATAAATTGCCAAGTCCTGGCTAGGAATTATTAGCATGAACACTAACCCTACCCGGATACTAGCACAAATCATTTGCATAGATGAAACAACTAATCACTTATCACTTGTACCATTCAAACAATCAATACACTACATGGATCTAACGAAACTTACTCAGATTTCATGGATTGGGAGAACATAACCATAGGATTTCTATTCCAAAAAGGGGAGGCATGACTAACCAGAGAAACCCTATGATCTATTTGACACATAAATGGGTATAGATGACTAACCAGCTATCCGTCGTCGTCGGAGTCGTCACCGGAGTGGTCGTCGGAGTCGTCGCCGGGGTCGTCACCAGAGTCGGTGTGGAACTCCGCCTCAGGCTGTGGAAGCTCGACGCCGTTGACGATGTCAGGGTGCAGCGATAACTCGCCAGCGGTGACGGCAACCTCTGTATCCATCTCCATGCCATGCTCTGGTGCTTTAGCAGCCCTGGCATCGCCACTCCCTCCGATGGGGCGCTTCGGCGGCATCCTCATACACTGACGGCTCTGAGGACTGAGAGTGGCGTCGAGGATGAAAGAAGAGAGAGAGGATTGTGTGTGTGTGTGTGTGGCAAGGATGGGGGTGCAGCCACTCAGGCGCACCATTAATATGGAGTAGTGGGAGTTGTGGGAGAGAGGCGGGCGGCGGTCAAACCGATGGCTCGCCTCCCAGTGAACCTGCACACTGGGCTGCTGGCATGCCTACCAAAGTTTAACACAGCTACTCACACGCCTCCCGATGACACTGCGTAGCGAGCACGCCTCCGTCAATTCACACACTTTCACGCATGCCTCCCCATCTGCCTGCACGACGGACTACTCGCATGCGTACCATCAACTCACGCCTGCTCACACGGCACACGGGTCACGCGGCGGCACGTATATTGTTTTTCTATTTGGATGATTAGTGATGCCGCTTTATTGCTTAACTAAAGCACGTCACATATCCATTGTTGGTCTAACACTCATGGTTAAAATACATAATCCTTTTGGGATATTGGTTCCCAATTATTAATAATCTCTCGTTTGTAATTAGATAAAGATTACATCAAAACTGGTCTCAAATTTGACAAAAAAAGTACAATGCCACTTTGTATTGGTGTCCATATGACAACACGATAAATTTCATGAGCTTCAAATAAGTTTTTGATGTACTAGAATTTAAAAATCAAGATTCTCAATGTTTGAAATTTGTTGCATGAGGAGTAAACATGCACCTAGTGAGACACATGTGTTTTTGCAATCCATTTAGGTGCACTGTCACATGTGCATGTAGCTCAAATTTGATTTTTGCACATTATACCCGTAGAAAATTAATCAATTAATGTACTAAAATGTCTTAATGATCTCTGTGTTTTTTTGAAATTAAAACGTCCCTCCTTTGGTAACATATGTTCACCGTGGGATAATTAATTTAACGTGCATCGTAGTTGCGGTGGATTCGCTGTGTGTGTGGGTGTGTGCGTCTGGGGGTGGCGGGTGGCTCGCAGTACACTACGAGTTGTGAGCCACAGTGTGGGTTGGCCGTTTTGTTAGGCAGGCCGGTGCCACATCAGAGTCATGAAATCATCATTTAAAACATTACACAACCTTCATACATACATGTTTTTGCCACATTCAGTCGATGGTTGTCCTACACGACACTCGATACTCGCGTGTGACATTTTCTGTGGGCCCGCGAGGTCATCGTCCATCAGTTTGATGAACATGCGCCATTGATGTTAATTTGACCAGCAAGATAGAATATTTTTATTTGTGTTATGGTGGTATATAGTACGCGTCAAAGAGGTGGGATGGGACTAGCATATATACTATACGTACGCGTCCATGAACAAGTACACCTCACTCAGTGTCAGGACTTTTTGGTTTCCGAGGCACGTGACACATCAAAATTGTAAAATTGGCTATTCGAACATCACACAACACCTTTTTGGGCCACATGCATGCACGCGGTGGTTATCCTAGCTAGGACACTCACGTGTGATGCTTCCATCTGTGGACCCACGAGGCCATCGTCGATGCATGCATGCATCACTTTGACCTACATCGGGAGAGGTTAATTAATTCCACCATCGATGAGGATTCTTTTGGGTTGTACATATATTACGGCAGGAGCATATAGTATGCGGTGAAGAGAGGGGAAGGGGACCATCATATGTAGTATGCTTCATGAACTTCGCTCTGTGTGGGTGCATGGTTTACGGTTTTTGAGGCATGTGGCACATCAAAGTTGTGCATTTTTGGTATTCAACATATATATGTTTGGCCCACATGAAAAGCAGTGGTGGTTGTCCTCTCGCACCCACTTAAACGGTTATCAGCGATATCGATGCTTTCCATCTATGGGCCCGCTTGGTCCATCACTATTTTGTGCCTGACAACAAGAGAGGTTAATTTGACTTAGGAGGGGATTATTATTTTTGCTCTAGGGTGACATGCATGATGCAGTTTGAGCACACACACACACATGCATGTGTACGCATGAATCCCTCCCATCGAGTCCAAGTGGCTAGTACAATGACACATCATGAACCAATCTCGCTCTGTGTGGGGAGCTAGTGTACGATTTTTGACGCACGTGCCACATCAATGTTGTGAAATGGTATTCAAACATGCATGCATGCATCACCTCCATACATATGCATGTAGTGGTTGCCTTCGAATGGTACACTCCCTCGCATGGTTATCATAGACAAGCCTATATATTCGTGGGCCCACGTGGACATCCATGATCACCTTGACCAACAACAAGATAGGTTACCATGGCGGATTCTTCATTTGGTTCGTGTTATCGTAGTATAGGTCATGGTGAGATTCAGACCTTAAGTTTGAGCGCATATACTATGCACGCATGCATGCATGAATCCTCGTTGTTGGCTTGAAGTGTGGTGTAACATACATATGCATCATCAACCTAACCCTCACTCAGTGTGGGAATTTCTAGATTGAAATCATGGTGCCACATCAAAGTTGTTCCATTAGTACTCAAAAACACACCTCTCCATACATATGTTTGGGCCACACGCATGTAGTGGTTGTCTTCGGGGACTAGCTACTTGCGTGATTATTGGCGAGCTAGCCCATCTCCGGGGTCGGATGGACGGCCATCACTTTGACCAAGAACAAGAGAGAGGTTGTACGACCAAGGTCGATTATCTTGGTCCATTTTATGATCCATCTTGGTGAGATATGCCTCTCTGGCCCACCGACTGAAAGTGTGTGTGTGTGTGGGGGGGGGTTGCTACTTCGCACTTTGCTAGGTGAACCTCGGTTGGGGGGCATGCATTCATATCTTAGGATTCCCTTCGTGGAAACACGAAGGGGGGTTGCTAGCTACTTCGCACTTTGCTAGGTGAACCTCGGTTTTGGGGGGCCTGCATTCATAGCTTAGGATTCCCTTCGTGATGACACGAGGGAGGGGGGCTGCTAGCTGATATGTCTCCAACGTATCTATAATTTTTGATTGTTCCATGCTATTATATTATCAACATTGGATGTTTATGGGCTTTATTATACACTTTTATATCATTTTTGGGACTAACCTATTAACCCAGAGCCCAGTGCCAGTTTCTGTTTTTTCCTTGTTTTAGAATATCGCAGAAAAGGAAAATCAAACGGAGTCCAATTGACCTGAAACTTCACTGAACTTATTTTTGGATCAGAAGAAGCCCAGAAGACTTGGAGTGCACGTCAGGGGATCTACGAGGAAGCCATGAGGCAGGGGGGCGCGCCCACCCCCTGGGCGCGCCCTCCACCCTTGTGGGCCCCTCGTGGCCCCCCTGACATACTTCTTCCGCCTATATATCTCCATATACCCTAAAAACATCCGGGAGCACAATAGATCGGGAGTTCCGCCGCCAGAAGCCTCCGTAGCCACCGAAAGCCAATCTAGACCCGTTCCGGCACCCTGCCGGAGGGGGGGAATCCCACTCCGGTGGCCATCTTCGTCATCTCGGTGCTCTCCATGACAAGGAGGGAGTAGTTCTCCCTTAGGGCTGTGGGTATGTACCAGTAGCTATGTGTTTGATCTCTCTCTCTCTCTCTCTCTCTCTCTCTCTCTCGTGTTCTTGATTTGGCACGATCTTGATGTATCGCGAGCTTTGCTATTATCGTTGGATCTTATGATGTTTTCTCCCCCTCTACTCTCTTGTAATGGATTGAGTTTCCCCTTTGAAGTTATCTTATCGGATTGAGTCTTTAAAGATTTGAGAACACTTGATGTATGTCTTGCCGTGCGTATATGTGGTGACAATGGGATACCATGTGATTCACTTGATGTATGTTTTGGCAATCAACTTGCGGGTTCCGCCCATGAACCTATGCATAGGGGTTGGCACACGTTTTCGTTGTGATTCTCCGGTAGAAACTTTGGGGCACTCTTTGAGGTTCTATGTGTTGGTTGAATAGATGAATCTGAGATTGTGTGATGCATATCATATAATCATACCCACGGATACTTGAGGTGACATTGGAGTATCTAGGTGACATTAGGGTTTTGGTTGATTTGTGTCTTAAGGTGTTATTCTAGTACGGACTCTAGGGCTGTTTGTGACACTTATAGGAATAGCCCAACGGATTGATTGGAAAGAAAAACTTTGAGGTGGTTTCGTACCCTACCATAATCGCTTCGTTCATTCTCCGCTATTAGTGACTTTGGAGTGACTCTTTGTTGCATGTTTAGGGATAGTTATGTGATCCAATTATGTTATTATTGTTGAGGGAACTTGCACTAGCGAAAGTATGAACCCTAGGCCTTGTTTCAACGCATTGCAATACCGTTTATGCTCACTTTTATCATTAGTTACCTTGCTGTTTTTATATTTTAGATTACAAATACCTTTATCTACTACCCATATACCACTTGTTTCATCATCTCTTCGCCGAACTAGTGCACCTATACAATTTACCATTGTATTGGGTGTGTTGGGGACACAAGAGACTCTTTGTTATTTGGTTGCAGGGTTGCTTGAGAGAGACCATCTTCATCCTACGCCTCCTACGGATTGATAAACCTTAGGTCATCCACTTGAGGGAAATTTACTACTGTCCTACAAACCTCTGCATTTGGAGGCCCAACAACGTCTACAAGAAGAAGGTTGTGTAGTAGACATCAAGCTCTTTTCTGGCGCCGTTGCCGGGCAGGTGAGTGCTTGAAGTTATATCTTTAGATCTTGCAATTGAGTCTTTTAGTTTCTTGTTTTATCACTAGTTTAGTTTATAAAAGAAAACTACAACAAAAAATGGAATTGAGTTTGTGTCATACGCTTCATCTTTTTAATATCTTTCGTGAGAATGATGGAAAGGAAAACTGTGCTCAAGTGCTAGAAGAAGAATGCATTAGAATGTTTTGCACTAAATATTTGAATGATGAGCATGATTGCAATGTTGTTAGTATGAATTCCTTGAATATCCATGATGCCAATGATATGCAAAGCCACAAGCTTGGGGAAGCTATGTTTGATGAAGATGATATTTTTTGTCCCCCACGTTTTGATGAGAAAATTTATTATGATGAAAGCATGCCTCCTATTTATGATGATTATATTGATAAAAGTGGATTTGGAGAGGTCATGACTTTATTTTGTGATGGATCCACTATTCCGGAAGAGGTTCCAATTGATTATGAGAACAAAATTGCTATCTATGATGATTATTGTGATGACCTGTATGCTATAAAGAATAATGATATCCATGAAACTTGTCATCATGATTTTAGTTTTCAGTTGGATTATGCCTCACATGATAATTATTTTGTTGACTTTGCTCCCACTATTATTCATGAGAAGAATTTTTCTTGTGTGGAGAGTAATAAAATTTCTATGCTTGTAGATCATGAAAAGAATGCTTTATGTGACAGTTATATTATTGAATTCAGTCATGATGCTACTGAAAATTATTATGAGGGAGGAACATATGCTTGTAGGAATTGCAATAATATCAAGTTTCCTCTCTATCTGCTTAAAATCTTGAAGTTATGCTTGTGTTGTTTTCTTATGCAAGTTGATTCTTGTTCCCACAAGTTGTTTGCTCACAAAATCCTATGCATAGGAAGTGGGTTAGACTTAAATGTGCTAGTTATATTCTTCATGATGCTCTCTTTATGCTTCAATTCTTATCTTTTATGTGAGCATCATTGAAATCATCATGCCTAGCTAGGGGCGTTAAACGTTAGCGCTTGTTGGGAGGCAACCCAATTTTATTTTTGTTCCTGTTTAGTAATAAATAATTTATCTAGCCTATGTTATGATTGAGTTTTTATGTTTTACTTAGTGTTTGTGCCAAGTAGAACCTTTGGGAAGACTTGGGGAAAGTCTTTGCGATCATGCTGTAAAAAACAGAAACTTTAGCGCTCACGAGAATTGCTGCCATTTTTATTTGGAGAGCACAATTTAGTTAATTATTTTTGCAGATGATTAATAGATAAATTCCTCAGGTCCAGAAATTTATTTGAGAATTTTATGAGTTCCAGAAGTATACGTTTGATCCAGATTACTACAGACCGTTCTGTTTTTGACAGATTCTGTTTTCGATGTGTTGTTTGCTTATTTTGATGAATCTGTGAGTAGTATCGGAGGGTATGAACCATATATAAGTTGGAATACAGTAGATATTACCCCAATATTAATTTAGAATGAGTTCACAACAGTACCTAAGTGGTGATTTATTTTCTTATACTAACGGAGCTTACGAGTTTTCTGTTAAGTTTTGTGTTGTGAAGTTTTCAAGTTTTGGGTAAAGATTCGATGGACTATGGAATAAGGAGTGGCAAGACCCTAAGCTTGGGGATGCCCATGGCACCCTAAGGTAATATTCAAAGACAACCAAGAGCCTAAGCTTGGGGATGCCCCGGAAGGCATCCCCTCTTTCATCTTCGTTCATCGGTAACTTTACTTGGAGCTATATTTTTATTCGCCACATGATATGTGTTTTGGTGGGAGCGTCATTTTTATTTACTTTTGTTTTTCTTGTTGTTTGAATAAAATACCTATACAATTTACCATTGTATTGGGTGTGTTGGGGACACAAGAGACTCTTTGTTATTTGGTTGCAGGGTTGCTTGAGAGAGACCATCTTCAGCCTACGCCTCCTACGGATTGATAAACCTTAGGTCATCCACTTGAGGGAAATTTGCTACTGTCCTACAAACCTCTGCACTTGGAGGCCCAACAACGTCTACAAGAAGAAGGTTGTGTAGTAGACATCACTAGCTACTTCGCACTTTGCTAGGTGAACCTTGGTTGGAGGGGCATGCATTCATAGCTTAGGATTCCCTTTGTGCCGACACTAGGGAGGGGGGCTGCTAGCTACTTCCCACTTGCTAGGTGAACCTCGGTTGGGGGGCATGCATTCATAGATTAGGATTCCCTTCGTGCCGACACGAGGGAGGGGGCTGCTAGCTACTTCGCACTTTGCTAGGGTGAACCTCGGTTGGGGGGGGCATGCATTCATAGCTTAGGATTCCCTTCGTGCCGACACGAGGGAGGGGGTGCTAGCTACTTCGCACTTTGCTAGGTGAACCTCGGTTGGGGGGGGGGCATGCAATCATAGCTTAGGATTCCCTTCGTGCCGACATGAGGAAGGAGGGGGGCTGCTAGCTACTTCGCACTTTGCTAGGTGAACCTCGGTTGGGGGGCATGCATTCATTGAAGGAAATATGCCCTAGAGGCAATAGTAAAGTTGTTATTTATATTTCCTTATATCATGATAAATGTTTATTATTGATGTCTCTTGAAGCTACATCGACATTTCCCCAAAGAGGAAGGGATGATGCAGCACAACGGCGGTAGGTATTTCCCTCAGATATGAAACCAAGGTTATCGAACCAGTAGGAGAACCAAGCAACACAACGTAAACAACCCCTACACACAGATTACAAATCCTTGCAACCCGACGTGTTAAAGGGGTTGTCAATCCCTTTCGGGTAACAGTGCCAGAAGTTGGTGCATGATGGGAAAAAGGTTATAATAGATTGGATAAATAGATTGCAAATAAAATAAATTGCAGCAAAGTATTTTTGGGTTTTTCAATTAATAGATTTGAAAATAAAGGCAAATAAAAATAGATCGCAAAGGCAAATATATGAGAAAGAAGACCCGGGGGCCGTAGGTTTCACTAGTGGCTTCTCTCCAGAAAAAAATTGCAAACGGTGGGTAAACAAATTACTGTTGGGCAATTGATAGAACCTCAAATAATTATGACGATATCCAGGCAATGATCATTATATAGGCATCACATCCAAGATTAGTAGACCGACTCCTGCCTACATCTACTACTATTACTCCACACATCGACCGCTATCCAGCATGCATCTAGTGTATTAAGTTCATGGAGAAACGAAGTAATGCAATAAGAACGATGACATGATGTAGACAAGATCTATCTATGTAGAGATAGACCCCATCATTTTATCATTAGTAGCAACGATACACGTGTCGTTTCCCTTTCTGTCACTGGGATCAAGCACCGTAAGATCGAAACCACTACAAAGCACCTCTTTCCATTGCAAGATAAATAGATCAAGTTGGCCAAACAAAACCCAAATATCGGAGAAGAAATACAAGGCTATAAGAGATCATGCATAAAAGAGATCAAAGGAACTTGATGACCCACAAGTATAGGGGATCTATCGTAGTCCTTTCGATAAGTAAGAGTGTCGAACCCAACGAGGAGTAGAAGGAAATGATAAGCGGTTTTCAGCAAGGTATTCTCTGCAAGCACTGAAATTATAGGTAACAGATAGTTTTGTGATAAGATAATTGGTACCGAGCAACAAGTAACAAAAGTAAATAAAGTGCAGCAAGGTGGCCCAATCCTTTTTGTAGCAAAGGACAAGCTTGGACAAACTCTTATATGATGTAAAGCGCTCCCGAGGACACACAGGAATATCGTCAAGCTAGTTTTCATCACGATCATATGATTTGCGTTCGGTACTTTGATAATTTGGTATGTGGGTGGACCGGTGCTTGGGTGCTGTCCTTACCTGGACAAGAATCCCACTTATGATTAAGCTCTATTTCAGGCATCCACAACTACAACAAAAGTATTAAGGTAAACCTAACCATAGCATGAAACATATGGATCCAAATCAGCCCCTTACGAAGCAATGCATAAACTAGGGTTTAAGCTTCTTTCACTCTAGCAACCCATCATCTACTTATTACTTCCCAATGCCTTCCTCTAGGCCCAAATAATGGTGAAGTGTCATGTAGTCGACGTTCACATAACACCACTAGAGGAGAGACAACATACATCTTATCAAAATATCGAACGAATACCAAATTCACATGACTACTAATAGCAAGACTTCTCCCATGTCCTCAGGAACAAACATAATTACTCACAAAGCATATTCATGTTCATAATCAGAGGGGTATTAATATGCATATAGGATCTGAACATATGATCTTCCACCAAATAAACCAAATAGCATGAACTACAAAGAGTAATTAACACTACTAGCAACCCACAGGTACCAATCTCGGACTTGGAGACAAGAATTGGATACAAGAGGTGAACTAGGGTTTTGAGAGGAGATGGTGCTGGTGAAGATGTTGATGGAGATTCCCCTCTCCCGATGAGAGGAGCATTGGTGATGACGATGGCGATGATTTCCCCCTCCCGGAGGGAAGTTTCCCCAGCAGAACAGCTTCGCCAGAGCCCTAGATTGGTTCCGCCAAGGTTCCGCCTCGTGGCGGCGGAGTCTCGTCTGGAAAGATGGCTTATGATTTTTTCCTCATCGAAAGACTCCATATAGCAGAACATGGTCATCGGAGGGCCACCAGGGGGCCCACGAGGTAGGGGGCGCGCCCAGGGGGGTAGAGCACGCCCCCACCCTCGCGGGCAGGGTGTGGCCCCCTGGTGAACTTCTTGCGCTCAGTATTTTTTATATATTGTAAAAATTACTTCCGTGAAGTTTCAGGACTTTTGGAGCCGTGCAAAATAGGTCTCTAATATTTGCTCCTTTCCAGCCTAGAATCCCAGCTGCCGGCATTCTCCCTCTTTATGTAAACCTTGTAAAATAAGAGAGAATAGGCATAAGTATTGTGACATAATGTGTAATAACATCCCATAATGCAATAAATATCGATATAAAAGCATGATGCAAAATTGACGTATCAACTCCCCCAAGCTTAGACCTCGCTTGTCCTCAAGCGAAAGCCGAAATCGAAAAATATGTTCACATGTTTAGAGATAGAGGTGTCAAAAATAAAATACGGACATGAGGGCATCATGATCATTCTTAGGACAACAACTTATATAATTCTTGTCATATGATCTCTTATTCTAGAGTAACAATTCAATCACAATTTCAAGTATGAATCATAAACTTCATTGAAAATTAACAACCTATAATCTCAGTCATTGGAGCAATTGCAATTTATCATAACATAGGAAAGAGTCAATATAAGAGCTTTTTGGCAAGTCCACATACTCAACTATCATATAGTCTTTCACAATTCCTGACACTCACGCAATACTTATGGGTATGGAGTTTTAATCAGACACAGAGAAAGATAGGGTCTTATAGTTTTGCCTCCCAACGTTTTGTTGGGGATCGTAGTAGAAATCTAAAATTTTCTACGCATCACCAAGATCAATCTATGGAGTAATCTAGCAACCCTTGTAGATCGCTAAGCGGAAGCGTTGCAAGAACGCGGATGAAGAAGTCGTACTCGTAGCGATTCAGATCGCGGTTGATTCCGATCTAAGCGCCGAACCACGGTGCCTCCGCGTTCAACACACGTGCAACCCGGTGACGTCTCCTACGCCTTGATCCAGCAAGGGGAGAAGGAGAGGTTGGGGAAGACTCCATCCAGCAGCAGCACGGCGGCATGGTGGTGAAGGAGGAGCGTGGCAATCCTGCAGGGCTTCGCCAAGCACCGCGGGAGAAGAGGAGGACTTGGGAGAGGGGAAGGGTTGCGCCATAACTTGGGTCCGGCTGCCCTCCCACCCCCACATATATATAGGGGCAAGGGAGAGGGGGCCTGGCCCCCTCAGATCCAATCTGAGGAGGGGGCGGCGGCCAGGGGGGTTGCCTTGCCCCCCAAGGCAAGGGGGGTGCCCCCCCTTTAGGGTTCCCCCAAACCCTAGGCGCAATGGGCCCTAGGGGGGGGGGAGGCGCCCAGCCCACTAAGGGGCTGGTCGCTCTCCACACACAGCCCATAGGGCCCTTCGGGGCAGGTGGACCCTCCCGGTGGACCCCCGGAACCCCTCCAGTGGTCCCGGTACAATACCGATAACCCCCCGAATTATTCCGGTGACCGTATGATAACTTCCCATATATAAATCTTTACCTCCGGATCATTCCAGAACTCCTCGTGACGTCTGGGATCTCATCCGAGACTTCGAACAACATTCGGTGACCACGTACATACTTTGCCTATAACCCTAGCGTCATTGAACCTTAAGTGTGTAGACCCTACGGGTTCGGGAGTCATGCAGACATGGCCGAGACAACTCTCCGGTCAATAACCAACATCGGGATCTGAATACCCATGTTGGATCCCACATGCTCCACGATGATCTCATCGGATGAACCATGATGTCAAGGATTCAATCAATCCCGTATACAATTCCCTTTGTCCATCGGTACGATACTTGCCCGAGATTCGATCGTCGGTATCCCGATACCTTGTTCAATCTCGTTACCGGCAATTCTCTTTACTCGTTATGTAACACATCATCCCATGATCAACTCCTTGATCACATTGTGCACATTATGATGATGTCCTACCGAGTGGGCCCAGAGATACCTCTTCCTTTACACGGATTGACAAATCCCAGTCTCGATTCGTGCCAACCCAACAGACACTTTCGGAGATACCTATAGTGAACCTTTATAGCCACCCAGTTACGTTGTGATGTTTGGTACACCCAAAGCATTCCTACGGTATCTGGGAGCTGCACAATCTCATGGTCTAAGGAAATGATACTTGACATTAGAAAAGCTTTAGCATACGAACTACACGATCTTTGTGCTAGGCTTAGGATTGGGTCTTGTCCAACGACATCCAATGTCCATGGTCAGGAAACTGTAACCATCTATTGATCAACGAGCTAGTCAACTAGAGGCTTACTAGGGACATGGTGTTTTCTATGTATCCACACATGTATCTGAGTTTCCTATCAATACAATTCTAGCATGGATAACAAACGATTATCATGAACAATGAAATATAATAATAATAACTAATTTATTATTGCCTCTAGGGCATATTTCCAATAGTCTCCCACTTGCACTAGAGTCAATAATCTAGTTCACATCGCCATGTGATTAACACTCACAGGTCACATCGTCATGTGACCAACATCCAAAGAGTTTACTAGACTCAACAATCTAGTTCACATCACTATGTGATTAACACTCAATGAGTTCTGGGTTTGATCATGTTATGCTTGTGAGAGAGGTTGTAGTCAACGGGTCTTGCCATATTCAGATCCCTATGTATTTCGCAAAACTTTATGTCATATCGTAGATGCTACTACCACATTCCACTTGGAGCTATTCCAAATTGTTGCTCCATTATACGTATCCGATATCTCTACTCAGAGCTATCCAGATAGGTGTTAAGCTTGCATCGACGTAACTCTTTACGTCGAACTCTTTATGACCTCCATAACCGAGAAACATTTCCTTATTCCTCTAAGGATAATTTTGACCGCTATCTGGTGATCCAATCCTAGATCACCTTTGTACCCTCTTGCCAGACATGTGGCAAGGCACACATCTGGTGCGGTACTCAGCATGGCATACCGTATAGAGCCTATGAAAAAAGCATAAGGGACGACCTTCGTCCTTCCTATTTCTTCTGCCGTGGTCAATCTTCGAGTCTTACTCAACTTCACACCTTACAACTCAGGTAAGAACCCCTTCTTTGAATGATCTATTTTGAACTCCATCAAAAACATGTCAAGGTGTGCGTTCTTTGAAAGTGTCATCAGGCGTCTTGATCTATCTCTATAGATCTTGATGCCCAATATGTAAGCAGCTTTATCCAGGTCTTCCTTTGAAAAACACCCTTCAAAGAACCGTTTATGCTTTCCAGAAATTCTACATTATTTCGGATCAACAATATGTCATCCAGATATACTTATCAGAAATGTTGTAGTGCTCCCACTCACTTTCTTGTAAATACAAGTTTCTAACAAACATTGTATAAACCTAAAAGATTTGATCACTCCATCAAAACATATATTCTGATTCCGAGATGCTTGCTCTAGTCCATAGAAGGATTGCTGGAGCCAGCATACCTTTTAGCATCCTTAGGATCGACAAAACCTTTTATTATATCACATACAACTTTTCTTACGAAAACTGGTAAGAAAACTTGTTTTGACATCCATCTGTAAGATTTCATAATTGAAAAATACAGCTAATGCTAACATGATTCCGATGGACTTAAGCATCGCTATGGGTGAGAAATTCTCATCGTAGTCAACTCCTTGAACCTGTGAAAAGACTCTTTCCCATAAGTCGAGCTTCATAGACGGTAACATTACCGCCCACGTCCATCTTCTTCTTAAAGATCCATTTATCTCAATGGCTTGCCGATCATTGGGCAAGTCCACCAAAGTCCATACTTTGTTCTGATACATGGATCCTGTCTCGGATTTCATGGCTTCTAACCATTTGTCGGAATACGGGCCCACCATCGCTTCTCCATAGCTCGTAGGTTCATTGTTGTCTAACAACATGATATCTAAGACAGGATTACTGTACCACTCAGGAGTAGTACATATCCTTGTCGACCTACGAGGTTCGATAGCAACTTGATCCGAAGCTTCATGATCACTATCATTAACTTCCTATTCAACAGACATAGGCGGCACAGAAAACATCTTTCTATGTTGCATCACTCTCTGGTTGAAGTAAAGGTTCGACAACCTCATCAAGTTCTATCTTCCTCCCACTCAATTCTTTTGAGAGAAAATCTTTCCCGAGAAATGACCTGTTCTTAGCGACAAACAATTTGCCCTCGGTTCTGAGATAGAAGGTATACACAACTGTCACCTTTGGGTATCCTATGAAGATGTGTTTGTCCGCTTTGGGTTCGAGCTTCTCCGGCTGAAGCCTTAAGCATCGCAGCCCCAAACATTAAGAAATGACAACTTTGGTTTCTTGCCAAACCAATGTTCACACGACGTCATCTCAACGGACTTAGATGGTGTCCTATCTAAAGTGAATGCAGCTGTCTCTAACGCATAACCTCAAAATGAAACGGTAGATTGGTAAGAGACACCATAGATCGCACCATATCTCATAGGGTTCGATTACGACGTCCGGACACACCATTACCTTGTGGTGTTCCAGGTGGCTTCAACTGTGAAACAATTCCACAATTTCTTAAGTGATTGCCAAACTCATAACTCTGAAAATCCCCTTTTGATCAGATCGTAGGAACATGATCTTATTGTTATGATGATTCTTAACTTCACTCTGAAATTGCTTGAACTTTTCAAACGTTTCAGACTTGTGCTTCATTAAGTAGATATACCTATATCTGCCCAAACTGTCAGTGAAGATGAGAAAATAGCGATATCCACCGCACGCTTCTATTCTCATTAGATCACACGCATCAGTATGTATGATTTCCAACAAGTCACTTGCCCGTTTCATTGTACCTGAAAACGGGGTCTTAGTCATCCTGCCCATGAGGCATGGCTCGCATGTGTCAAGCGATTCAAAATCAAGTGACTCCAAACATCCATCGACATGGAGTTTCTTCATGCATCTTACGCCAATATGACCTAAGCGGCAGTGCCACAAGAAAGTGGTACTATCGTTATTAACTCTACATCTTTTGGCGTGAACATGTGTATTACTACGACCGAGATTCAATGAACCATTCACATAGGGTGCATGACCATGAAAGGTATTATTCATGTAAACAGAATAACCATTATTCTCTAACTTAAATGAATAACCATATTGCAATGAACGTGATCTAATCATATTCATGCTCAACGTAGACACCTGATAACATTTATCTAGGTTCAATACTAATCCCGAAGGTAGATGGACCATGCGATGGTGATCTCATCAACTTTGGAAACACTTCCAACACACATCGTCACCTCGCCCTTAGCCAGTCTCCGTTTAGTCTGTAGCTTTTGCTTCAAGTCACCAATAATAGTAACTGAACCGGTATCCAATACGCAGGTGCTACCAGGAGTACTAGTGAGGTACACATTAATAACACGTATATACTTTGAAGTTGCCAGCCTTCTTATCTACCATGCATTTGGGGTAATTCCGCTACCAATGACCATTTCCCTTACAATAGAAGCACTTAGTCTCGGGTTTGGGTTCAACCTTGGGTTCCTTCACTGGAGCGGCAACTGGTTTGCCATCCATGAAGTTTCCCTTCTAGCCCTTGCCCTTCTTGAAACCAGTGGCCTTGTTAAACCATCAACTCTTGATGCTCCTTCTTGATTTCTACCTTTTGCGGTCTTAAGCACCGCGAACAGCTCTGGGATCAACTCCATCCCTTGCATGTCATAGTTCATCACGAAGATCTAGTAGCTTAGTGATAGTGGCTAGAGAACTCTATCAATCACTATCTTATCTGGAAGTTTAACTCCCACTTCATTTAAGTGATTGTAGCACCTAGACATTCTGAGCACCCGGTCACTAGCTGAGATATTCTCCTCCATCTTGTTGGCAAAAGAACTTGTCAGAGGTCCCACACCTCTCAACACGGGCATGAGCCTGTAATCCCAATTTCAGCTCTTGGAACATCTCATATGTTCTATGGCGTTCAAAACGTCATTGGAATCCCGATTCTAAGCCGTAAAGTATGGTGCACTAAACTATCAAGTAGTCATCAGGATGTGTGTGTCAAGTGTTCACAACATCCACAAACGACGTTGTAGGGGTTTGCACATCGAGCGGTGCATCAAAGACATAAGCCTTCTGTGTAGCAGTGAGGACACTCCTCGGACTACGGACCCAGTCCGCATCATTGCTTACAATATCTTTCAACTTAATCTTTCTCTAGGAACGTATTGAAACAGGGAGCTACAACGTGAGCTATTTATCTACAACATATTTGCAAAGACAATTTAGACTATGTTCATGATAATTGAGTTCATCTAATCAAATTATTTAATGAACTCCCACTCAGATAGACATCCCTCTAGTCATCTAAGTGAAACATGATCCGAATCGACTAGGACGTGTCCGATCATCACGTGAGACGAACTAGTCATCAACGGTGAACATCTCATGTTGATCGTATCTTCTATACGACTCATGTTCGACCTTTAGGTATTTCGTGTTCCGAGGCCATGTCTGTACATGCTAGGCTCGTCAAGTCAACCTAAGTGTTTCGCATGTGTCCCGAGGCCATGTCTGTACATGCTAGGCTCGTCAACACCCGTTGTATTCGAACGTTAGAATCTATCACACCCGATCATCACGTGGTGCTTCGAAACAACGAACCTTCGCAACGGTGCACAGGTAGGGGGAACACTTTTCTTAAAATTTTAGTGAGGGATCGTCCTATTTAAGCTACCGTCGTTCTAAGCAAATAAGATGTAAGACATGATAAACATCACATGCAATCAAATAGTGACATGATATGGCCAATATCATTTTGCTCCTTTTGATCTCCATCTTCGGGGCTCCATGATCATCGTCGTCACCGGCATGACACCATGATCTCCATCATCGTGTCTTCTTGAAGTTGTCTCATCATCTATTACTTCTACTACTATGGCTAACACTTTAGCAATAAAGTAAAGTAATTACATGACGTTTATGTTGACACGCAGGTCATAAATAAATTAAGACATCTCCTATGGCTCCTGCCGGCTGTCATACTCATCGACATGCAAGTCGTGATTCCTATTGCAAGAATATGATCAATCTCATACATCACATATATCATTCATCACATCCTTTTGGCCATATCACATCACAAGGCATATGCTGCAAAAACAAGTTAGACGTCCTCTAATTGTTGTTGCAAGTTTTTACGTGGCTGCTATAGGTTTCTAGCAAGAACGTTTCTTACCTACGCCAAAACCACAACGTGATATGCCAATTTATATTTACCCTTCATAAGGACCCTTTTCATCGAATCCGATCCGACTAAAGTGGGAGAGACAGACAGCCGCTAGCCACCTTACGCAACTAGTGCATGTTAGTCGGTGGAACCAGTCTCACGTAAGAGTACGTGTAAGGTCGGTCCGGGCCGCTTCATCCCACGATGCCGCCGAATCAAGATAAGACTAGTAACGGCAAGTAAATTGACAAAATCGACGCCCACAACTGCTTTGTGTTCTACTCGTGAATAGAAACTACGCATAGACCTAGCTCATGATGCCACTGTTGGGGATTGTAGCAGAAATTTAAAATTTTCTACGCATCACCAAGATCAATCTATGGAGTAATCTAGCAACGAGGGGAAGGAGAGTGCAGCTACATACCCTTGTAGATCACTAAGCGGAAGCATTGCAAGAACGCGGATGAAGAAGTCGTACTCGTAGCGATTCAGATCGCGGTTGATTCTGATCTAAGCGCCGAATCACGGCGCCTCCGCGTTCAACACACGTGCAGACCGGTGACATCTCCTATGCCTTGATCCAGCAAGGGAAGAAGGAGAGGTTGGGGAAGACTCCATCCAGCAGCAGCACGACGGCATGGTGGTGAAGGAGGAGCGTGGCAATCCTGCAGGGCTTCGCCAAGCACCGCGGGAGAAGAGGAGGACTTGGGAGAGGGGATGGGCTGCGCCAGAACTTGGGTGCGGCTGCCCTCCCACCCCCCACATATATATAGGGGCAGGGGAGAGGGGGATGGGCCCCTCAGATCCAATCTGAGGAGGGGGCGGCGGCCAGGGGGGTTGCCTTGCCCCCCAAGGCAAGGGGGCGCCCCCCCTTTAGGGTTCCCCCAAACCCTAGGCGCAATGGGCCCTAGGGGGGAGGCGCCCAACCCACTAAGGGGCTGGTCCCTCTCCACACACAGCCCATAGGGCCCTCCGGGGCAGGCGGACCCTCCCGGTGGACCCCTGGAACCCCTCCAGTGGTCTCGGTACAATACCGGTAACCCCCCGAATTATTCCGGTGACCGTATGATGACTTCCCATATATAAATCTTTACCTCCGGAACATTTCGGAACTCCTCGTGACGTCTGGGATCTCATCCGGGACTCCGAACAACATTATGTGACCACGTACATACTTTCCCTATAACCCTAGCGTCATCGAACCTTAAGTGTGTAGACCCTACGGGTTCGGGAGTCATGCAGACATGGCCGAGACAACTCTCCGGTCAATAACCAACAGCGGGATTTGGGTACCCATGTTGGCTCCCACATGCTCCATGATGATCTCATCAGATGAACCATGGTGTCAAGGATTCAATCAATCCCGTATACAATTCCCTTTGTCCATCGGTACGATACTTGCCCGAGATTCGATCGTCGGTATCCCGATACCTTGTTCAATCTCGTTACCGGCAAGTCTCTTTACTCGTTATGTAACACATCATCCCGTGATCAACTCCTTGATCACATTGTGCACATTATGATGATGTCCTACCGAGTGGGCCCAGAGATACCTCTTCCTTTACACGGATTGACAAATCCCAGTCTCGATTCGTGCCAACCCAACAGACACTTTCGGAGATACCTGTAGTGAACCTTTATAGCCACCCAGTTACGTTGTGACGTTTGGTACACCCAAAGCATTCCTACGGTATCTGGGAGCTGCACAATCTCATGGTCTAAGGAAATGATACTTGACATTAGAAAAGCTTTAGCATACGAACTACACGATCTTTGTGCTAGGCTTAGGATTGGGTCTTGTCCATCACATCATCTCCTAATGATGTGATCCCGTTATCAACGACATCCAATGTCCATGGTCAGGAAACTGTAACCATCTATTGATCAATGAGCTAGTCAACTAGAGGCTTACTAGGGACATGGTGTTGTCTATGTATCCACACATGTATCTGAGTTTCCTATCAATACAATTCTAGCATGGATAATAAACGATTATCATGAACAACGAAATATAATAAGAATAACTAATTTATTATTGCCTCTAGGGAATATTTCCAACACGTTTTACCTCAAGGGTAATGTCAACAATAATAGTTCATGAAAACTCACATCCAATTAGCCATATATACCAAGATCTTTCCAACATGTTGTGCTTGCCAAAAGATAAAATGTAAAAAGGAAGGGTGAAGATCACCATGACTCTTATGCAAGGTAGGAGATAAAAGTAAAAGATATAGGCCCGTCGTAGAGGGAAGTGGAGGTTGTCATGCGCTTTTATGGTTGGATGCACAAAATCTTAATGCGCAAGAATGTCACTTTATATTGCCACTTGTGATATGGACCTTTATTACGTAGTCCGTCGTTTTATTTCTTCCATGTCACACGATCGTATAAAGCTTATTTTATCCCACACTAATAAGTCATACATATTTAGACAGCAATTTTTATTGATTGCACCGATGACAACTTACTTGGAGGATCTTACTCAATCCATAGGTAGGTATGGTGGACTTTCATGGCAAAACTGGTTTAAGGGTGTTTGGAAGCACAAGTAGTATCTCTACTTGGTGCAAATAATTTGGCTAGCATGAGGGGGAAAGGCAAGCTTAATCATGCTGGATGATCCATGACAATATAATTTATCTCAGATGTAAGAAAACATAACCCATTATGTTGTCTTCCTTGTCCAACGTCAACTCTTTAGCATGTCATATTTTAATGAGTGCTCACAATCATAAAAGATGTCCAAGATAGTGTATTTATATGTGAAGACCTCCCTTTCTTTATCACTTCCTATTAATTGCAACGATGACCAAAACTATGTTTCTCAACTCTCAACAACTTTTATTTATCATACTTTTTATATGTGAGCTCATTACTCTCCATAAGATCCATATGATCTCTTTGTTTCCTTTTTATTCTTTCTCTTTTCTTTTATTAATTAAGATCATGGCAAAATAATCAAGCCCTTGACTCAATACAAATCTTTATTATATAGCTCACGGACTCGAGTACATAGAAGGATCATAAAGCAAAACTCACAACTAGATCATACTAAAAACTTTATACTACTAGATAAAGATATTACCAAAAGGATCAAACTAAGAAAAATAGTAAAGATAAAAGTGATGATGATACGATACCGGGGCACTCCCCCAAGCTTGGCAGTTGCCAAGAGGAGTGCCCATACCCATGTGATTATGTCTCCTTTGTTGGTGAAGAAGTTGATGGTTTTGTTGATGGCGTAGTCTTGTCGTCCTTCTTCCAAGGCATAGGGTCGCCATCATAGAAGGGTGCTCAAGTTTCCTGAAACCTCAAATCTGTAGCCAAACTCATCCTCTTGAATCTATATTCATACTCACAGTTTTGATTTTGCAAGTCATAGATCTGGGCTTGGAGGTGCTCAATTTTCTCATGAAGCTTGAAGATGGCCTCCCCAATGTCCTTGACATCCAGCTTGTGGTTGTTGGTGAACTCCATGATCGTAATGTGATTGGAATCGAGCTCACGCTCCACCATCTCCTGACACTTGAAAACTTCTTGCTCCAATGCCTCGAGGCTTGCCTCCGTGCTTCCAATCTTCCTTGGTCCCTCAACATCGCGGATGTACAACAACCCATCATGCATCTCAATGGTTTGAGGGTGCTGCAGCACTTCCGCGAGGTAGGGATTGATGACCTTCTCGAAGAACTGGTCCTTGGGGGCACTTGAAGACGACATGACGACCTGGATTTGTCAGAAAAACAGCTCGAAACAAAGACAGGAGATTTTTGCGTGATACGGTGGTCAAAACCTTCGGGATGTTATATAATGAATTTTTACCAACCAAAATATGTGTCGTGTAAGAAAACGGAGTCCCGAGAGCACACAAGGTGCCCACGAGGTAGGGGGCGCGCCTAGGGGGGTAGGGCGCGCCCTCCACCCTCGTGGAGCCCTCGTGTCCTTCCCGGACTGCTTCTTATTTTTCTATTTTTCTAAATATTCCAAAACAGAAGAAAATTGCCATTAGAACTGTTTTGGAGTCGGTTTACTTACCGTACCACATACCTATTCCTTTTCGGAGTCTGAAATGTTCCGAAAAGTGTCCCTTATGTATTCCTCCGGGGTTACGGTTTCAATAACATTGGTTTCAACATTTATAGGATTACCTGAGATATAATGTTTAATTCTTTGATCGTTAACCACCTTTGGATTTGTGCCTTCGAAGTTGTTGATTTTTATGGCACCAGAACGATAGACCTCCTCGATAACGTAAGGACCTTTCCATTTAGAGAGAAGTTTTCCTGCAAAAAATCTTAAACGAGAGTTGTATAGCAATACATATTCACCTACATTAAACTCACGCTTCTGTATTCTTTTGTCATGCCATCTTTTAACGTTTTCTTTAAACAACTTGGCATTTTCCCAGGCTTGGGTTCTCCATTCATCAAGTGAGCTAATGTCAAATAACCTCTTCTCACTGGCAAGTTTGAAATCATAATTGAGCTCTTTAATAGCCCAATAAGCCTTATGTTCTAGTTCGAGAGGTAAGTGACATGCTTTTCCATAAACCATTTTATACGGAGACATACCCATAGGATTTTTATATGCGGTTCTATAGGCCCATAATGCATCATCAAGTTTCTTGGACCAATTCTTTCTAGATCTATTAACAGTCTTTTGCAAAATTAATTTGAGTTCTCTATTGCTCAATTCTACTTGACCACTAGACTGAGGGTGATAAGGAGATGCAATTCTATGATTAACATCATATTTAGCACCATGAATAAAATGTGAACCACCATCAGTCATTAAATATCTAGGGACTCCAAACCTCGGAAAAATAACTTCTTTAAGCATCTTAATAGAGGTGTTATGATTAGCACTACTAGTTGGAATAGCTTCTACCCACTTAGTAACGTAATCAACAGCAACTAAAATATGTGTATATCCATTGGAGGCAGGAAAAGGTCCCATATAATCAAAGCCCCAAACATCAAATGGTTCAATAACAAGTGAATAATTCATAGGCATTTCTTGACGTCTACTAATATTACCAATTCTTTGACATTCATCACAAGACAAGACAAACTTACGGGCATCCTTGAAGAGAGTAGGCCAATAAAAACCGGATTGCAATACCTTATGTGCAATTCTATCTCCAGCGTGGTGTCCTCCATAAGCCTCGGAGTGACACTTGCGTAGCATCTGTTCCTGTTCATGCTCAGGTACACATCATCTAATAACACCATCTCACTACTAGGGAAAACCCTAGCAGTAGCGCTGGTTTTGTGCTCACTAGTAGCGCGGGTAGGCGCGCTACTAATAAGGCGCTACAACTATTGCTTAGCAGTAATGCGTGCCGCACGCGCTATTGTTAGGACAAATAGCTGCAGTGCTTGTTCACTCCCACGCTGCTGCTAATGTAACTACTGGCAGCGTGTTTTCTTTCCATCGCTACTAGTATTTTTTTTATTTTTTATTTTTAGTGTATTTATGCGCCATCGTACAAATATTGGTACAATACCAGTTATGAGGTTTACATCATTATGTCCATAACAGTGTGTCAAATGAAGGTGGATTAGGTTCAAGTGGAGGCAATATGTGGTGCATGTCACAAGTATACTACTAATCCAAACTTGATCTAGTTTGGACTAGTAGTACTTTCGATGTGCACCACATGTTGCCTCCACTTGAATCTAATCCGCCAGCACAAGCTATTTAATCATCATCATAATCATTAGCACCAACAATATTTATTTAATCAGCACTAACACTAGCTAATAATAATCATCAGTCATTACCACGAACACTAGCTATTTTATCATCATAGTAATAGTGTAGCACATCATCATCCTCAAACTCATTTCTAGTAATCACTCTTGCTGCTCTCTCTTAGGTAAAACAACATAAAACATGTGTAGCTCTCCTCCTTGATCAAGTTGGAGCATGCAGATGAACCTATCTCCTAATTTTGGGTAGCACATCTGTTTGCTGCCCCCTAGTACTTGTCTGCGCTCCCCCATCACATATCTGGTCCAGTCTTGCACTATTAAGCATTCATCACTGATCTTGAATGCACTAAAGTAACATGTAGGATATCTTGGCCGTAAGCTAATAATACTCATGGTACCTTTAGTCTCGATCCCATAAGGCACAACATTCATCGGGAGTCCCTGTTGAAGAACATCGTATGGTCACATACTTAGCAATGAAGTTTAGCTTCACAAATAATGTATGGAAAAGATGCACTGAGGACAAATAGTAAAAATCTTACCATCCTTCCTAAATAGATGTGACCGTAGTTCATGATGAACACTATTGGTCGCACGTTTTCAGTACTAAGATTTCTAAGTCCAGGAAGAAAATTTGTCTTGACGGTATCAAGATCCTCAAGCCATGAAACATAATGACTTAGCTCCTCGCAGTTTAGTTCAGCCCCGGGACAGTAGTAGGTCCTGTCTACCAAGCGCTGGACATGTTTGCTTGCACCGAAATAAGCTGACAATACAAATTAGTTGTCAACTATTTTTGAATAAACAATATCAAAGACATAAATATAGTTGAGAAACTTACATTTTGGTGTAACTGGAGGCGTCTGCACATCGACCCAGATGTCGGTATTACCTTCAATATCATCTTCCGGACGAATATCAAAGGTGATAACCATATCAGGCTGAAATGCATAAGTCTTGTATAGTGCTTGCCATGTTTTGCATCCAAAATAGGTGTAGTCGTCTCAATTGTATAATTTTGCGTGGAAAATATAACCATGCTTGGTCTTCAAATAAACTTTCTTTACCTCCATAGTATGACTGAAACCTATCTTATCCAATACAAAAACTCTTGCATGGTAGGGGATACGCTATAGAATAGTAAAAAAAATAAAAGTTGAAGCAAATGAAGCAGATGTCATGCTTAATTACGAAAAAAGACTTGTCGTTGTGACTTACTGTATCCACTTCGAAGTTCTCATCCAGCTTGATGCTGAAGCGCCTATCATCATCTAGGAAGATTCCGTCGCACAGGCCGCACTCGTCTTTGCAGTATTTGCAAATACCGAAATCCTTTTTGTCGTTAGACATTTCCTATGTTCATAGTTAAAACATTAATTGAAAATCGATAGAAGACAACTACCAGGATACTCAACACACAAATCCGGGGCACTCGATATTTCCTACATATTCTGGCAAAAGTCATGCCAAAATTCACGGAAAAATCCGGCATGACCTTTGCTAAAATAGGATATATCGAGCGCCTAAAATTTGCCGGAATGGAAATGAATCAACACTTCGGCAAAACATAGGCCACTCGGAGGTGTAACCTGCAAACATGACCGGCCACTTGGATATTGAGCAACACAAGATATACATTTCAAAATATCTTATAAGACTCAAATTAGCATGCATTCAATAAGCAAAAGTAAATCATCTCATGCGTCCGTACATCGTCGAATATTATCACTAATACATCCCGAATAGTGTCATACATATAACATCACTAGTACAACTAAAACCCTAGCACACGACGGGTATCGGCGCGGGCGGTGGATACCCACAGAGAAGGAACCATCACGGGATCATAGCTCCAGTGAGATCCCTGGAGAACCTGCCAGGTATTGGAGAACCTGTGCTCCAACGCAAACAAGTAGCGACGGACGTGCGCGTCCTCCTCACTAACACGGTGACGCACCACCTCCACGGAGTCCTCGAGCCTCTGGACCGTCACTGGCCCACGCGACAGCCACCAAAGAAGGTTCGGATCAACAACAGGCTGGCTCCTCACCAACCTATGCCCTGCGGTAGGTAGCGCCTCCCAGTACCACCCCGACGGAGCCCAGTCCCGGACATGGCCCATCTGGTCAAGCAGGTGTCGTCCTCCGCCGACTCGACGACAAGGATGCGGGATATGCATCGTCCACGTCGATGCGGGAAAATTACTTTAACTAAAAAAATAGCAACAAGTTCTTACTAACTAGTTCTATTAATTCAACTAGTTCTTACTAAAAATAAACTTACTATAAATAAAAATATTCTAGTACCTAATTAGTACCTAGTTCTTACTAACTAATTAGTACCTAAGAACTACTGCCCTAATTACCATATAATTTGATGAACCTATAGGGGTGGAAAATGGTAGCGGATATTCCAATTATCCAACTATAAAGTGAAATAAGTGGTCAAATTTTACTCGTTTTATGATTCATCTTAGAAATTTGATTCGTTTCCACCCTTACATGAACCCTAACTCATTTGAGCCGCATCCGCATCCGATTCGTTTCCACCCTAACTAATTTGATGGAGGTAGAAACCCTAGGCAAAGGTAGGGGAGAGGGAGGAGAAGGCGTGCTCACCTCGGGTGCCTGCAACAAGGGAGGGGCAGGCGGCGTCGAGGTCATGGTCGGGGCTCCGGGGCGGCGTTGAGGTCGGGGGGGCGGGGGCGGCGTCCGGGGCGGCGTTGAGGTCGGGGTCGGGGGCGGCGTCCCGGGCGGTGTTGAGGTCGGGGGCGGGGCCGGCGTTGAATCTGGTGACGGGGGCGGCGTGGGGAGAGCACGCGGCGGCCGAGGGGCGACGGCGGCGGTGAGAGTGGAGTTGATTTGGGGGATGAAGTGGCCGTGGGGAAGGACAAACCGCGTGGTTAAGTCAGAAGTACCAGTAGCGCATTCCAGAAAGGGCGCTACTGCTACGTTAGCTACAGGCGTTCTGGAATACACGCTACAGCTATAGCGATTTTCTACAGAACCCGCTACTGGTATTCCTTTCTCCTTTTTTCCCCTTTTTTCTTTTTTTTCTTTACATTTTATTTTTTCCCTTTCTCCTTTTTCTATTTCTTTCATTTTCATTTACTTTTCTACTTGTTTTTCAATTTATTTTATTTCCGTTAGCAGCAACGCTTTACACGTAAGCGCGCTGCAGCTAAGGAGATTAGCAGTAGCGTTGGGCCATTATACGCGCTACTGCTAGGTTGGGCTAGCCATGTGCGCCCAGTTCAAACATAGTAGCAGCGCTTTTCGCTAGTACGCGCTACTGCTAAAGTCATAGCAGTAGCGCAGTTTATTTACGCGCGCTGCTACTAAGTAGCAGCAGCGCTTGATTTTGTACAACGCTACTGGTAAAATTCCGTGTATAGGCTTTTCCTAGTAGTGTCTACTCCTTTATAAAGTTGTGGGTCATCCCAAAAGTAATGTCTCAAATCATAGAAGAACTTTTTCTTTTGCTGGTATGTGAAACTAGGTGGTATAAATTTAGCAACAATGTAATTAGCATAATCAGCATACCATGGAGCAGTGTGAGAAACATTTATGACATTTAATTGTTCATTAGGAAAGCTATCATCAATAGGTAGTGGGTCATCAAGCACATTTTCTAACCTAGACAAGTTGTCTGCAACAGGGTTCTCAGCTCCATTTCTATCAGTAATATGCAGATCAAATTCTTGTAGCAAGAGAACCCATCTAATAAATCTAGGCTTAGCATCTTTTTTTCCATAAGATATTTAATAGCAGCATGATCAGTGTGAATAGTTACTTTAGAATCAACAATACAAGGTCTGAACTTATCACAAGCAAATACAACTGCTAAGAATTCTTTTTCAGTCGTAGCATAATTTCTCTGAGCATTGTCTAGAGTTTTACTAGCATATTGAATAACATTCAATTTCTTATCAACTCTTTTCCCTAGAATAGCACCTACAACATAATCACTAGCATCACACATAATTTCAAAGGGTAAATTCCAATCAGGTGGATGAACAATAGGTGCAGAGATTAATGCTTTCTTAAGTATTTCAAATGCTTCTACACCATCAACATCAAAGACAAATGGTATATCTTTTTGTAATAAATTAGTCAGAGGCCGAGAAATTTTGGAGAAGTCCTTAATGAACCTCCTATAAAACCCGGCATGACCAAGGAAACTTCTTATACCTTTGATATCCTTGGGACATGGCATCTTTTCAATAGCATCAACTTTGGCTTTATCAACCTCAATACCTCTTTTAGAAACTTTATGCCCTAAGACAATACCTTCATTAACCATAAAGTGGCACTTTTCCCAATTCAAGACAAGATTAGTTTCTTCACATCTCTGCAAAACTCGATCAAGGTTGCTCAAGCAATCATCAAAAGAGGATCCATAGACGAAAAAATCGTCCATGAAAACCTCACAAATCTTTTCACAAAAGTAAGAGAATATAGCCATCATGCATCTTTGAAAGGTAGAAGGTGCATTACATAAACCAAAAGGCATACGTCTATAAGCAAAAGTACCAAAAGGGCAAGTAAAAGTAGTCTTTGATTGATCATTGGCTGACACAGGTATTTGAGAGAAACTAGAATAACCATCTAGAAAGCAAAAATGTGTATGTTTGGACAATCTTTCTAGCATTTGATCGATAAAAGGTAAGGGTAATGATCCTTTTTGGTAGCTTTATTTAATTTGCGGAAATCAATTACCATCCTATAACCTGTAATAATTCTTTGCGGGATCAACTCATCTTTATCATTAGGAACGACAGTAATACCTCCCTTCTTAGGGACAAAATGTACATGACTTACCCACTGACTATCAGCAACGGGATAAATTATACCTGCCCAAAGAAGCTCTAGTATTTTCTTTCTTACCACTTCCTTCATCTTAGGATTCAGCCGTCGTTGATGATCATGAACTGGTTTGGCATCTTCCTCCAAATTTATTTTGTGTTGACACAGAGTGGGACTAATGCCCTTAAGATCATCAAGAGTATATCCAATAGCAGCACGGTGCTTCTTCAGAGTTTTCAATAATCTCTCTTCTTCATGCTCTGAAAGGTTAGCACTAATAATAACATGATATATCTTTTTCTCATCAAGATAAGCATATTTAAGAGTACCAGGTAACTGTTTAAGCTCAAAGACGGGATCACCCTTGGGTGGAGGAGGATCCCCTAGGATTTCAACAGGCAAATTGTGTTTCAGGATGGGTTCCTGTTTAAAGAATACTTCATCTATTTCCCTTCTTTCATTCATAAACATATCATTTTCATGGTCTAGCAAATATTGTTCTAAAGGATCACTAGGACGTACGACAATAGAAGCAAGACCAATAATTTCATCTTTACTGGGCAATTCCTCTTCACAGTGTTGTCTATGAAATTTAGAGAAATTAAATTCATGAGACATATCACCTAAACCAATAGTAACAACAACCAAGAACAAGAAAATCAGCAGGATATTTAGTTTTCCCATACAAGACTTCAACATCTCTAACAATTCCAATTGGTGAAATAGTATCTCTATTGGCAAGTTTAATTGTGACATCAATATCTTCTATCTCAGCAGGTGCAATATCATGCATAATTTCTTTGTATAAGTCATGAGGTATAGCACTAGCACTAGCACCCATATCACATAAGCCATGATAACAATGATCTCCTATTTTAACAGAAGTATAGGGGATCTATCGTAGTCCTTTCGATAAGTAAGAGTGTCAAACCCAACGAGGAGCAGAAAGAAATGATAAGCGGTTTTCAACAAGGTATTCTCTGCAAGCACTGAAATTGTAGGTAACATATAGTTTTGTGATAAGATAATTGGTAACGAGCAACAAGTAACAAAAGTAAATAAAGTGCAGAAAGGTGGCCCAGTCCTTTTTGTAGCAAAGGACAAGCCTGGACAAACTCTTATATGATGTAAAGTGCTCTCGAGGACACATGGGAATATCGTCAAGCTAGTTTTCATCACGATCATATGATTCACGTTCGGTACTTTGATAATTTGGTATGTGGGTGGACCGGTGCTTGGGTGCTGTCCTTACTTGGACAAGCATCCCAATTATGATTAACCTCTATTGCAAGCATCCACAACTACAACAAAAGTATTAAGGTAAACCTAACCATAGCATGAAACATATGGATCCAAATCAGCCCCTTACGAAGCAACGCATAAACTAGGGTTTAAGCTTCTGTCACTCTAGCAACCCATCATCTACTTATTACTTCCCAATGCCTTCCTCTAGGCCCAAATAATGGTGAAGTGTCATGTAGTCAATGTTCACATAACACCACTAGAGGAGAGAAAACATACATCTCATAAAAATATCGAACGAATACCAAATTCACATGACTACTAATAGCAAGACTTCTCCCATGTCCTCAGGAACAAACATAACTACTCACAAAGCATATTCATGTTCATAATCAGAGGGGTATTAATATGCATATAGGATCTGAACGTATGATATTCCACCAAATAAACCAACTAGCATCAACTACAAAGAGTAATTAACACTACTAGCAACCCACAGGTACCAATCCCGGACTTGGAGACAAGAATTGGATACAAGAGATGAACTAGGGTTTTGAGAGGAGATGGTGCTGGTGAAGATATTGATGGATATTACGCTCTCCCGATGAGAGGAGCAGTGGTGATGACGATGGCGATGATTTCCCCCTCCCAGAGGGAAGTTTCCCCGGCAGAACAGCTCCGCCAGAGCCCTAGATTGGTTCCGCCAAGGTTCCGCCTCGTGGCGGCGGAGTCTCGTCCGGAAAGATGGCTTATGATTTTTTTCCTCATCGAAAGACTCCATATAGCAGAAGATGGTCATCGGAGGGCCACCAGGGGGCCCACGAGGTAGGGGGCGCGCCCAGGGGGGTAGGGCGCGCCCCCCACCATCATGGGCAGGGTGTGGCCCCCCTGGTAAAATTCTTGTGCTCAATACTTTTTATATATTCTGAAAATGACTTTCGTGAAGTTTTAGGACTTTTGGAGCTGTGCAGAATAGGTCTCTAATATTTGCTCCTTTTCCAGCTCAGAATCCCAGCTGCCCGCATTCTCCCTCTTTATGTAAACCTTGTAAAATAAGAGAGAATAGGCATAAGTATTGTGACATAATGTGTAATAACAGCCCATAATGCAATAAATATCGATATAAAAGCATGATGCAAAATGGACGTATCAACTCCCCCAAGCTTAGACCTCGCTTGTCCTCAAGCGAAAGCCAAAATCGAAAAATATGTCCACATGTTTAGGGATAGAGGTGTCGATAAAAATAAAATATGGATATGAGGGCATCATGATCATTCTTAGGATAGCAACTTACATAATTCTTGTCATATGATCTCTTATTCTAGAGTAACAATTCAATCACAATTTCAAGTATTATGAATCATAAACTTCATTCAAAACTAACAACCTATAATCTCAGTCATTGGAGCAATTGCAATTTATCATAACATAGGAAAGAGTCAATATAAGAGCTTTTCGGCAAGTCCACATACTCAACTATCATATAGTCTTTCACAATTGCTGACACTCACGCAATACTTATGGGTATGGAGTTTTAATCGGACACAGAGAAAGATAGGGGCTTATAGTTTTGCCTCCCAAAGTTTTACCTCAAGGGTAATGTCAACAATAATAGTTCATGAAAACTCACATCCAATTAGCCATATATACCAGGATCTTTCCAACATGTTGTGCTTGCCAAAAGATAAAATGTAAAAAGGAAGGGTGAAGATCACCATGACTCTTATGCAAGGTAGGAGATAAAAGCAAAAGATAGGCCCTTCGTAGAGGGAAGCAAAGGTTGTCATGCGCTTTTATGGTTGGATGCACAAAATCTTAATGCGAAAGAACGCCACTTTATATTGCCACTTGTGATATGGACCTTTATTACGTAGTCTGTTGCTTTTATTTCTTCCATATCACACGATCGTATAAAGCTTATTTTCTCCCACACTAATAAGTCATACATATTTAGAGAGCAATTTTTATTGCTTGAACCGATGACAACTTACTTGGAGGATCTTACTCAATCCATAGGTAGGTATGGTGGACTTTCATGGCAAAACTGGTTTAAGGGTGTTTGGAAGCACAAGTAGTATCTCTACTTGGTGCAAAGAATTTGGCTAGCATGAGGGGGAAAGGCAAGCTCAATCATGTTGGATAATCCATGGCAATATAATTTATATCAGATGTAAGAAAACATAACCCATTATGTTGTCTTCCTTGTCCAACGTCAACTCTTTAGCATGTCATATTTTAATGAGTGCTCACAATCATAAAAGATGTCCAAGATAGTGTATTTATATGTGAAGACCTCTCTTTCTTTATCACTTCCTATTAATTGCAATGATGACCAAAACTATGTTTGTCAACTCTCAACAACTTTTATTTATCATACTTTTTATATGTGAGCTCATTACTCTCCATAAGATCCATATGATCTCTTTGTTTCCATTTTATTCTTTCTCTTTTCTTATATTCACTTAAGATCATGGCAAAATAATCAATCCCTTGACTCAACACAAATCTTTATTATATAGCTCACGGACCCGAGTCCATAGAAGGATCATAAAGCAAAACTCACAACTAGATCATACTAAAAACTTTATACTACTAGATCAAGATATTACCGAAAGGATCGAACTAAGAAAAACAGTAAAGATAAAAGTGATGGTGATACAATACCGGGGCACTCCCCCAAGCTTGGCAGTTGCCAAGAGCAGTGCCCATACCCATGTGATTATGTCTCCTTTATTGGTGAAGAGGTTGATGGTTTTGTTGATGGCGTAGGCTTGTCGTCCTTCTTCCAAGGCATAGGCTCACCATCATAGAAGGATGATCGAGTTTCCTAAAACCTCAAATCTGCAGCCAAACTCATCCTCTTGAATCAATATTCATACTCACAGTTTTGATTTTGCAGGTCATAGATCTAGGCTTGGAGGTGCTCGATTTTCTCATGAAGCTTGAAGATGGCCTTCCAATGTCCTTGACGTCTAGCTTGTGGTTGTTGGTGAACTCTGTGATCATAATGTGATTGGAATCAAGTCCACGCTCCACCATCTCCTGACACTTGAAAACTTCTTGCTCCAATGCCTCGAGCCTTGCCTCCGTGCTTCCGGTCTTCCTTGGTCCCTCAACATCGCGAATGTGCAACAACCCCTCACGCACCTCAATGGTTTGAGGGTGCTGCAGCACTTCCGCGAGGTAGGGGTTGATAACCTTCTCGAAGAACTGGTCCTTGGGGGCACTTGAAGACGATATGACGACCTGGATCTGTCAGAAAAATAGCTCGAAACAACGACAGGAGATTTTTGCGTGATTGCTACCTCTTGAGCACGGTGTTGGGTTTCCCCGAAGAGGGAGGGATGATGCAGCAAAGTAGCGTAAGTATTTCCCTCAGTTTTTGAGAACCAAGGTATCAATCCAGTAGGAGGCTATGCGCGAGTCCCTCGTACCTGCACAAAACAAATAGACCCTCGCAACGAACGCAAATAGGGGTTGACAATCCTTATGAGGCCACTTACGAGAGTGAGATCTGATAGATATGATAAAGTTAATATTTTTGGTATTTTTGTGATAAAGATGCAAAGTAAAATAAAGGCAAAGTAAATAACAAAGGAAATAACTAAGTAGTAGGAGATCAATATGATAAAGATAGACCCGGGGGCCATATGTTTCACTAGTGGCTTCTCTCGAGAGCATAAGTATTCTATGGTGGGTGAACAAATTACTATTGAGCAATTAACAGAATTGAGCATAGTTATGAGAATATCTAGGTATGATCATGTATATAGGCATCACGTCCGAGACAAGTAGACCGACTCCTGCCTGCATCTACTACTATTACTCCACTCATCGACCGCTATCCAGCATGCATCTAGAGTATTAAGTTAAAAACAGAGTAACGCCTTAAGCAAGATGACATGATGTAGAGGGATAGACTCATGCAATATGAAGAAAACCCCATCTTGTTATCCTCGATGGCAACAATACAATACGTGCCTTGCTGCCCTTACTGTCACCGGGAAAGGACACCGCAAGATTGAAGCCAAAGCTAAGCACTTCTCCCATTGCAAGAAAGATCACTCTAGTAGGCCAAACCAAAATGATAATTCGAAGAGACTTGCAAAGATAACCAATCATACATAAAAGAATTCATAGAAGATTCAAATATTATTCATAGATAGACTTGATCATAAACCCACAATTCATCGGTCACAACAAACACACCGCAAAAAGAAGATTACATCGAATAGTTCTCCACAAGAGAGGGGGAGAACATTGTATTGATATCCAAAAAGAGAGAAGAAGCCATCTAGCTACTAACTATGGACCCGTAGGTCTGAAGTAAACTACTCACACTTCATCGGAGAGGCTATGGTGTTGATGTAGAAGCCCTCCGTGGTCGATGCCCCCTCCGGCGGAGCTCCGGAACAGGCCCCAAGATGGGATCTCATGGATACAGAAAGTTACGGCGGTGGAATTAGGGGTTTGGCTCCGTATTTGATCGTTTGGGGGTACGTGGATATATATAGGTGGGAGGAGTACGTCGGTGGAGCAACAGGGGGCCCACGAGGGTGGAGGCCTCGCCTTGGGTAGGCAGGTGCGCCCCCTACCTCGTGGCCTCCTGTTTCGTGCCTTGACGTAGGGTCCAAGTCTCATGGGTCTTATTTGTTGAGAAAATCACGTTCCCGAAGGTTTCAATCCGTTTGGACTCTGTTTGATATTCCTTTTCTTCGAAACCCTAAAACAGGCAAAAAAACAGCAATTCTGGGCTGGGCCTCTGGTTAATAGGTTAGTCCCAAAAATAATATGAAAGTGGATAATAAAGCCCAATAATGTCCAAAACAGTAGATAATATAGCATGGAGCAATCAAAAATTATAGATACGTTGGAGACGTGTAAGTGCATCTAGTGCCCTTTAGTGATTTTGGTGTGTTGAAGACTTATAGGTTAAGGGACTAATGCGTTTGTGAGTGTACATAGGTCTATAAGCCTATCAGGAGTTTGATATTTACAGAGAAAGTCGACCCCTAAAAATGAAGTTCTTCGACTGAAGACTTTGAATCACTGAAGACTTTCTGAAGACTTTGAAAGTGAAGAAATTGGTGTGACCTTGAAGACTTAGTATTCGTTCGAGGAACATAAAGCATGAAGACTTTTTGTTTTCATTGTTTCATTTTCTCTTTCTTGAGTCATAGGAAACACCGTACTGTTAAAGGGGGTCGAGGAAATACTAAGGAAAAATTTCCATGTGATGCTCAACTCAAAATCCTACACCTACCAATCCCTTCGAGTGAAGCCATTGGAAATCTCATACAGTTCAGTCCATTTGTTCAATGACAGAGATGAAGTTCTTCTGGTCTCTAAGGAATTTGTCCCGACTGAAGAGTTAGGAATTCGCCAGTGCGGATTGCCTACACAGTGAGGAACATGATAGCCCTGAGGATTTTGCTACTCAAAATTCCGACCGTTGCTGTGCTATGCGCCGGCTATCCCAAAATATCTATCCACCTAACGGTCATATCATTGAAGGGCATTTATGTCTTATCATGTCGGGTTGCTCCCTAGGCTATAAATAGCCGCCCCCTACAACCACTAGTTGGTTTGCTGCTCCGAGAGAAACCGACACTTGTCATTTGAGAGCAACCCATCCTCTGAGGACTTTGAGCAAAAATCATCAAGTGAGGAAAAACCCAAAACCCAAACACCTACAAACCCCAAGTGATTGAGCATCACTGAAGAGATTGATCCTGCGTGGATCCGGCGCTTGTTACCTTTGAAGACTGTGCTTCTTCCAGATGGTTAGGCGTCATGGTCTAGAGCATCCAAGAGGAATTGTGGATCGCCGAGTGACTGAGTTTGTGAAGGTTTGGAAGTCGCCTGAAGATTTACCACGAGTGATTGGACGAGGTCTGTGTGACCTTAGTTCAAGGAGAATACGATGAGGACTGGGTGTCCTGAGCTGCGTGTTCAGGACTGGGTGTCCGGGACTGTGTGTCCTCGAGTTTAAATACTCAGCCGCTCCAACCAGACGTACAACTGAGACAGCAGTTGGAACTGGTCTACCAAATCATTGTATTCACCAAGCTTAGTGGTTCTATTTCCTCAACTCTTCCATTTCCTCATAACTGTGTTGTGTGCTTGTTCATATATGTGTTTGAAGACTTTGACTAAAGACTTTCTCAATTTCTTCAGTCTGTTTGTCTTCATCCTGTGTTATCCTGTGCTTACGCTTCTGTACTCTGTGCCTGTCTTCATTTCATCATGATGACTATGCTTGTATTCTGTTATGTTTACTTTTGAGTACTCATTTCGCTGCTAGTAGTTCTTCACTAAGGAATTTCCTCACCAGCAAATTCCTTAGTGAAGAATTTCATAAAAATCGCCTATTCACCCCTCTAGTCGATATAACGCACTTTCAATTGGTATCAGAGCAAGGTACTCCCTTGTTCTGTGTGATTTTGGTTTAACCGCCTGGAGTTTTAGTTATGTCGACCGCAGGTATGATCAAGGTCTCTGCTGGGTGTCCTACCTTCGATGTGACGGACTACCCCTACTGGAAGAATAAGATGCGAATGCATCTTAAAGCAATTGATAATGATCTCTGGTATGTTGTGGAAAATGGTGCTCCCTCAGTCACACCTTCTCTGAATGCTGCTGATGTGAAGAGATTCAAGCAACTCAACTCTTAAGCGAAGAATTGTAGGGGAACGTAGTAATTTCAATAAAAAATTCCTACACGCACGCAAGATCATGGTGATGCATAGCAACGAGAGGGGAGAGTGTTGTCTACATACCCTCGTAGACCGGAAGCGGAAGCGTTAGCACAACGCGGTTGATGTAGTCATACGTCTTCACAACCCGATCGATCAAGCACTGAAACTACGGCACCTCCAATTTCTAGCACACGTTTAGCTCGATGACGATCCCCGGACTCCGATCCAGCAGAATGTCCGGGAAGAGTCCCGTCAGCACGACGGCGTGATGACAATCTTGATGTTCTACAGTCGCAGGGCTTCGCCTAAGCACTGCTACAATATTATCGAGGATTATGGTGGAGGAGGGCACCGCACACGGCTAATAGATCTCAAGGATCAATTGTTGTGTCTTTGGGGTGCCCCCTGCACCCGTATATAAAGGAGCAAGGGAGGAGGAGGCCGGCCCTAGGACGGGGCGCGCCAAGTGTGGAGTCCTACTAGGACTCCCTAGTCCTAGTAGGATTCCACCTCCCATATGTAATAGGAAAAGAGGAAGGGAAAAGGAGAAGGAAGAAAGGGGGCGCCCCCCTTCCCTAGTCCAATTTGGACCAGACCAAGGGGAGGGGTGCGGCCACCCTTGAGGCCCTTTTCCTTCTTTCCCGTATGGCCCAATAAGGCCCAATACGTATTTCCGTAACTCTCCGGTACTCCGAAAAATACCCGAATAACTCGGAACCTTTCCGATGTCCGAATATAGTCGTCCAATATATCGATTTTTACGTCTCGACCATTTCGGGACTCCTCGTCATGTCCCCGATCTCATCCAGGACTCCGAACTCCTTCGGTACATCAAAACTCATAAACTCATAATATAACTGTCATCGAAACCTTAAGCGTGCGGACCCTACGGGTTCGAGAACAATGTAGAAATGACCGAGACACGTCTCCGGTCAATAACCAATAGCGGAACCCGGATGCTCATATTGGCTCCCACATATTCTACGAAGATCTTTATCGGTCAGACCGCATAACAACATACGTTGTTCCCTTTGTCATCGGTATGTTACTTGCCCGAGATTCGATCGTCGATATCTCAATACCTAGTTCAATCTCGTTACCGGCAAGTCTCTTTACTCATTCCGTAATACATCATCTCGCAACTAACTCATTAGTTGCAATGCTTGCAAGGCTTTAGGTGATGTGCATTACCGAGAGGGCCCAGAGATACCTCTCCGACAATCGGAGTGACAAATCCTAATCTCGAAATACACCAACCCAACAAGTACCTTCTGAGACACCTGTAGAGCACCTTTATAATCACTCGGTTACGTTGTGATGTTTGGTGGCACACAAAGTGTTCTTATGGTAAACGGGAGTTGCATAATCTCGTAGTCATAGGAACATGTATAAGTCATGAAGAAAGCAATAGCAACAAATTAAACGATCAAGTGCTATGCTAACAGAATGGGTCAGTCAATCACATCATTCTCCTAATGATGTGATCCTGTTAATCAAATGATAACTCATGTCTATGGTTAGGAAACGTAACCATCTTTGATCAACGAGCTAGTCAAGTAGAGGCATACTAGTGACGCTCTGTTTGTCTATGTATTCACACATGTATTATGTTTCTGGTTAATACAATTCTAGCATGAATAATAAACATTTATCATGATATAAGGAAATAAATAATAACTTTATTATTTCCTCCAGGGCATATTTCCTTCAGTATCCCACTTGCACTAGAGTCAATAATCTAGTTCACATCGCTATGTGATTTAACATCAATAGTTTATATCACCATGTGATTAACACCCATAGTTCACATCGACATGTGATTTAACATCAATAGTTTACATCACCATGTGATTAAGACCCATAGTTCACATCGACATGTGACCAACACCCAAAGGGTTTACTAGAGTCAATAATCTAGTTCACATCGCTATGTGATTAACACCCAAAGAGTACTGAGGTGTGATCATGTTTTGCTTGTGAGAGAATTTTAGTCAACGGGTCTGCCACATTCAGATCCGTAAGTATTTTGCAAATTTCTATGTCAACAATGCTCTGCACAAAGCTACTCTAGCTAATTGCTCCCACTTTCAATATGTATCTAGATTGAGATTTAGAGTCATCTGGATCAGTGTCAAAATTTGCATCGACATAACCCTTTACGACGAACCTTTTGTCACTTCCATAATCGAGAAACATATCCTTATTCCACTAAGGATAATTTTGACCAATGTCCAGTGATCTACTCCTAGATCACTATTGTACTCCTCTGGCAAACTCAGGACAGGGTATACAATAGGTCTGGTACACAGCATGGCATACTTTATAGAACCTATGGCTGAGGCATAGGGAATGACTTTCATTCTCTCTCTATCTTCTGCCGTGGTCGGGTTTTGAGTCTTACTCAACTTCACACCTTGTAACACAGGCATGAACTTCTTCTTTGACTGTTCTATTTTGAACTACATCAAAATCTTGTCAAGGTATGTACTCATTGAAAAAACTTATCAAGCATTTTGATCTATCCCTGTAGATCTTGATGCTCAATATGTAAGCAGCTTCACCGAGGTCTTTCTTTGAAAAACTCCTTTCAAATATTCCTTTATGCTTTGCAAAATAATTCTACATTATCTCGAATCAACAATATGTCTTTCACATATACTTATCAGAAATGCTATAGTGCTCCCACTCACATTCTTGCAAATACAGGCTTCACCGCAACTCTGTATAAAACTATATGCTTGATCAACTTATCAAAGCTTATATTCCAACTTCGAGATGCTTGCACCAGTCCATAGATGGATCGCTGGAGCTTGCATATTTTGTTAGTACCTTTTGGATTGACAAAACCTTCTGGTTGCATCATATACAACTCTTCTTTAATAAATCCATTAAGGACTGCAGTTTTGTTTATCCATTTGCCAGATTTCATAAAATGCGGCAATTGCTAACATGATTCGGACAGACTTAAGCATAGATATGAGTGAGAAACTCTCATCGTAGTAAACACCTTGAACTTGTCGAAAACCTTTTTGCGACAATTCTAGCTTTGTAGATTGTAACACTACTATCAGCATCCGTCTTCCTCTTGAAGATCCATTTAATCTCAATGGCTCACCAATCATTGGGCAAGTCAATCAAAGTCCATACTTTGTTCTCATACATGGATCTCATCTCAGATTTCATGGCCTCAAGCCATTTCGCGGAATCTGGGCTCATCATCACTTCCTCATAGTTCGTAGGCTCGTCATGGTCAAGTAACATGACCCCCAGAATAGGATTACCGTACCACTCTGGTGCAGATCTCACTCTGGTTTACCTACGAGGTTCGGTAGTAACTTGATCTGAAGTTACATGATCATCATCATTAGCTTCCTCACTAATTGGTGTAGTAATCATAGAAACAGATTTCTGTGATGAACTACTTTCCAATAAGGGAGCAGGTACAGTTACCTCATCAAGTTCTACTTTCCTCCCACTCACTTCTTTCAAGAGAAACTCCTTCTCTAGAAAAACTCTGAATTTAGCAACAAAAGTCTTGCCTTCGGATCTGTGATAGAAGGTGTACCCAACAGTCTCCTTTGGGTATCCTATGAAGACACATTTCTCCAATTTGGGTTCGAGCTTATTAGGTTGAAGCTTTTTCACATAAGCATCGCAGCCCCAAACTTTCAGAAACGACAACTTTGGTTTCTTGCCAAACCACAGTTCATAAGGCGTCGTCTCAACGGATTTTGATGGTGCCCTATTTAATGTGAATGTTGCCGTCTCTAATGCATAACCCCAAAACGATAGTGGTAGATCGGTAAGAGACATCATACATCGCACTATATCTAATAAATTACGGTTATGACGTTCGGACACACTATTATACTATGGTGTTCCAGGTGGCATGAGTAGTGAAACTATTTCACATTGTTTTAACTGAAGGCCAAACTCGTAACTCAAATATTTTACTTCTGCGATCATATCGTAGAAACTTTTATTTTTGTTACGATGATTCTCCACTTCACTCTGAAATTCTTTGAACTTTTCAAATGTTTCAGACTTGTGTTTCATCAAGTAGATATACTCATATCTGCTCAAATCATCTGTGAAGATCAGAAAATAATGATACCTGCCGCGAGCCTCAATATTCATCAGACCACATACATCAGTATGTATGATTTCCAACAAATCTGTTGCTCGCTCCATTGTTCTGGAGAACGGAGTCTTAGTCATCTTGCCCATGAGGCATGGTTCGCAAGCATCAACTGATTCATAATCAAGTGATTCCAAAAGTCCATCAGCATGGAGTTTCTTCATGCGCTTTACACCAATATGACCTAAACTGCAGTGCCACAAATAAGTTGCACTATCATTATTAACTTTGCATATTTTGGTTTTAATATTATGAATATGTGTATCACTACGATCGAGATCCAACGAACCGTTTTCATTGGGTGTGTAACCATATAAGGTTTTATTCATGTAAACAGAACAACAATTTATTCTCTTACTTAAATGAATAATAGTATTGCAATAAACATGATCAAATCATATTCATGCTCAACGCAAACACCAAATAACAATTATTTAGGTTCAACACTAATCCTGAAAGTATAGGGAGTGTGCGATGATGATCATACCAATCTTGGAACCACTTCCAACACACATCGTCACTTCAGCCTTAACTAGTCTCTATTCATTCTGCAACTCCCGTTTCGAGTTACTACTCTTAGCAACTGAACCAGTATCAAATACCGAGGGGTTGCTACGAACACTAGTAAAATACACATCAATAATTTGTATATAAAATATGCCTTTGTTCACTTTGCCATCCTTCTTATCCGCCAAATACTTGGAGCAGTTCCGCTTCTAGTGACCAGTCCCTTTGCAGTAGAAGCACTCAGTCTCAGGCTTAGGTCCAGACTTGGGCTTCTTCACTTGAGCAGCAACTTGCTTGCCGTTCTTCTTGAAGTTCCCTTTCTTCCCTTTGCCCTTTTTGAAACTAGTGGTATTTTTCAACCATCAACACTTGATGCTTTTCTTGATTTCTACCTTCGTCGATTTCAGCATCACAAAGAGCTTGGGAATCGTTTCCGTTATCCCTTGCATATTATAGTTCATCACGAAGTTCTACTAACTTGGTGATGGTGACTAGATAATTCCGTCAATCACTATTTTATCTGGAAGATTAACTCCCACTTGATTCAAGCGATTGTAGTACCTAGACAATCTGAGCACATGCTCACTACTTGAGCTATTCTCCTCCATCTTTTAGCTATAGAACTTGTTGGAGACTTCATATCTCTCAACTTGGGTATTTGCTTGAAATATTAACTTCAACTCCTGGAACATCTCATATGGTCCATGACATTCAAAACATCTTTCAAATCCCGATTCTAAGCCATTTAAGCATGGTGCACTAAACTATCAAGTAGTCATCATATTGAGCTAGCCAAACGTTCATAACATCTGCATCTGCTCCTGCAATAGGTTTGTCACCTAGCACTGCATCAAGGACATAATTCTTCTGTGCAGCAATGAGGATAAACCTCAGATCACGGATCCAATCCACATCATTGCTACTAACATCTTTCAACTTAGTTTTCTCTAGGAACATATCAAAAATAAAACAGGGGAGCTAAACGCGAGCTATTGATCTATAACATAGATATGCTAATACTACCAGGACTAAGTTCATGATAATTTTAAGTCCAAAATTAATCATATTACTTAAGAACTCCCACTTAGAAAGACATCCCTCTAATCTTCTAAGTGATCACGTGATCCAAATCAACTAAACCATAACCGATCATCACGTGAAATGGAGTAGCTTTCAATGGTGAACATCAATATGTTGATCATATCTACTATATGATTCACGCTCGACCTTTCGGTCTCAGTGTTCCGAGGCCATATCTGCATATGCTAGGCTCGTCAAGTTTAACCTGAGTATTCTGCATGTGCAAAACTGGCTTGCACCCGTTGTAGATGGACGTAGAGCTTATCACACCCGATCATCACGTGGTGTCTGGGCACGACGAACTTTGGCAACGGTGCATACTCAGGGAGAACACTTTTATCTTGAAATTTAGTGAGAGATCATCTTATAATGCTACCGTCAATCAAAGCAAGATAAGATGCATAAAAGATAAACATCACATGCAATCAATATAAGTGATATGATATGGCCATCATCATCTTGTGCTTATGATCTCCATCTCCGAAGCACCGTCATGATCACCATCGTCATCGGCATGACACCATGATCTCCATCATCTTGATCTATATCAATGTGTCGTCACATGGTCGTCTCGCCAACTATTGTTCTTGCAACTATTACTATCGCATAGCGATAAAGTAAAGCAATTATTTGGCGCTTGCATCTTATGCAATAAAAGAGACAACCATAAGGCTTCTGACAGTTGCCAATAACTTCAACAAAACATGATCATCTTTTACAACAACTTTTATCTCATCACGTCTTGACCATATCACATCACAACATGCCCTGCAAAAACAAGTTAGACGTCCTCTACTTTGTTGTTGCAAGTTTTACGTGGCTGCTATGGGCTTTAGCAAGAACCGTTCTTACCTACACATCAAAACCACAACGATAGTTTGTCAAGTTGGTGCTATTTTAACCTTCGCAAGGACCGGGCGTAGCCACACTCGGTTCAACTAAAGTTGGAGAAACTGACACCCGCTAGTCACCTGTGTGCATAGCACGGCGGTAAAACTAGTCTCACGTAAGCGTACGCGTAATGTCGGTCCAGCTCGCTTCATCCAACAATACCGCCGAACCAAAGCGTGACATGCTGGTAAGCAGTATGACTTATATCACCCACAACTCACTTGTGTTCTACTCGTGCATATTACATCAACGCATAAAACCTAGGCTCGGATGCCACTGTAGGGGAACGTAGTAATTTCAAAAAAAAATTCCTACGCACACGCAATATCATGGTGATGCATAGCAACGAGAGGGGAGAGTGTTGTCTACATACCCTCGTAGACCGGAAGCGGAAGCGTTAGCACAACGCGGTTGATGTAGTTGTACGTCTTCACGGCCCGACCGATCAAGCACCGAAACTACGGCACCTCCGAGTTCTAGCACACGTTCAGCTCGATGACGATCCCTAGACTCCGATCCAACAGAATGTTGGGGAAGAGTTCCATCAGCACGACGGCGTAGTGACGATCTTGATGTTCTACAGTCGCAGGGCTTCGACTAAGCACCGCTACAATATTATCGAGGATTATGGTGGAGGAGGGCACCGCACACGGCTAATAGATCTCAAGGATCAATTGTTGTGTCTTTGGGGTGCCCCCTGCACCCGTATATAAAGGAGCAAGGGAGGAGGAGGCCGGCCCTAGGACGGGGCGCGCCAAGTGTGGAGTCCTACTAGGACTCCCTAGTCCTAGTAGGATTCCACCTCCCATATGTAATAGGAAAAGAGGAAGGGAAAAGGAGAAGGAAGAAAGGGGGCGCCCCCCCTTCCCTAGTCCAATTTGGACCAGACCAAGGGGAGGGGTGCGGCCACACTTGAGGCCCTTTTCCTTCTTTCCCGTATGGCCCAATAAGGCCCAATACGTATTTCCGTAACTCTCCGGTACTCCGAAAAATACTCGAATAACTCGGAACCTTTCCAATGTCCGAATATAGTCGTCCAATATATCGATTTTTACGTCTCGACCATTTCGGGACTCCTCGTCATGTCCCCGATCTCATCCAGGACTCCGAACTCCTTCGGTACATCAAAACTCATAAACTCATAATATAACTGTCATCGAAACCTTAAGCGTGCGGACCCTACGGGTTCGAGAACAATGTAGAAATGACCGAGACACGTCTCCGGTCAATAACCAATAGTGGAACCCGGATGCTCATATTGGCTCCCACATATTCTACGAAGATCTTTATCGGTCAGACCGCATAACAACATACGTTGTTCCCTTTGTCATCGGTATGTTACTTGCCCGAGATTCGATCGTCGATATCTCAATACCTAGTTCAATCTCGTTACCGGCAAGTCTCTTTACTCATTCCGTAATACATCATCTCGCAACTAACTCATTAGTTGCAATGCTTGCAAGGCTTTAGGTGATGTGCATTACCGAGAGGGCCCAGAGATACCTCTCCGACAATCGGAGTGACAAATCCTAATCTCAAAATACACCAACCCAACAAGTACCTTCTGAGACACCTGTAGAGCACCTTTATAATCACTCGGTTACGTTGTGATGTTTGGTGGCACACAAAGTGTTCTTATGGTAAACGGGAGTTGCATAATCTCGTAGTCATAGGAACATGTATAAGTCATGAGAAAGCAATAGCAACAAATTAAACGATCAAGTGCTATGCTAACAGAATGGGTCAGTCAATCACATCATTCTCCTAATGATGTGATCCTGTTAATCAAATGATAACTCATGTCTATGGTTAGGAAACGTAACCATCTTTGATCAACGAGCTAGTCAAGTAGAGGCATACTAGTGACACTCTGTTTGTCTATGTATTCACACATGTATTATGTTTCCGGTTAATACAATTCTAGCATGAATAATAAACATTTATCATGATATAAGGAAATAAATAATAACTTTATTATTGCCTCTAGGGCATATTTCCTTCAAGAATATCATATGTGGCCATCTAAGCAAAGGACAGTATGGCAGAGTGAGTGCTTTGGAGACAGCGAAGCTTATCTAGGATAGGTTGTCCAAAGTGAATGAAGGAGTCTCAACTCATCGTGACTCTCAAGTTGATGTTCTTCGCAATCTCTTCAACCGCTTCAAAAGACTCGACAATGAAAATGTTCAACAAACCTTCGATCGCCTCACTGACATCTCAAATGAGCTTCAAGCACTTGGTGCCACTGACATCACCGACCATGAGGTGGTGATGAAATTTCTGAGATCGCTTGATTCCTCATTTGACACTCTAGCATTAATGATATAAGAACGTGCTGATTACAAGTCACTTGATCCCGCCGATATTCTCGAAAGGCTAAATACTCATGAGTTCCAACTTGCTGAAAAGAGAGATCTCTATGGTTCAAGCTATGGCAGAACACGTGCACTGAAGGCCAAGGCAGTATCTGAGTCCGAAGATGAAGACTCTGGTAGCAGCCTTGGTGATCCTGAAGAACTAAGCCATGATCTGGCTCTGCTTGTGAAGAAGTTCCAAAAGTTCTCAAGACGTGGTCGCCTTGGAAGACCCTCAAGGAGCAGTGATTCCTCATCCAGTGACTACAAGAGGAGGCTCTACCACAAATGCAAGAAGCCTGGACATTACATTCAAGATTGTCCTCAATGGGAAAAGGAATCAAAGAAGAAGAAATACAAGGATTACAGTTCTGATGGTGCGAAGAAAAAGAAGAAATCCGCAAAATCCTCATCATCAAAATCCTTAAGGCCTTCATATCACAAGAAGAGCAGCTCAAAGAAGGCCAGGGCATTCATTGGCAAGGAAATGGACTCTGAGGCTGAATCTGAAGAAAATGAGGAAGAGGAGTCATTTGAGGAGTCCGAATCCGGAGTGGCGAGCCTAGATCTCGCTACTGCATTCGTCAGCAAGTCTATCTTCAACACTGAAGAAAATAACCTCACCAACAGAGCTGATGAAGGGGATGATGACTATGCTCCCACCTATTGCTTCATGGCAAAGGGTGCCAAGGTACTCAAATATACCTCATCTGAATCAAGTGAGAATGAATCTAATGAAAATCTTAAGCCCAACTATTCTAAACTTGCTAAGATTGCTGTAAAACAACAAAGGGCTTTAGAAAAGGTTCAAAACATGCTAGACAAAAAGTGATGATATCTTGGGTGAAGAAATGGATCGCACTAAAGTCTTGACTGAAAATCTTCAAAGATTTCAGACTAGGTTTGACAATCTTCAAAGTCATCATAACACTCTCTTATCCGATCATGAGAAGCTTTCTTATGAATTTCTTCAAAGAAAGCAAGATCTTGAAAAGCTAAGAGTGAGTTATGAAGATCTTTAGAAGGAGCGAGATTCATTACTTGCTCAACATATCAACACTTCTCAAGAAGAATTTGTTCCTCCATGCTTGAAGTGCATTGAACGTGAATCTGCTAATTCTTCACCTGAATGTTCAAATGCTGGTAATGTTTCAAATTCTTCACATGCCTCTTCTATCAATAATTCATCATCTGAGGACATTGCTAGTATCACTGATGATGCAGGGTTGAAGGAATTATACATGACAGGCATGTACAAAAGCCTCAAAGGGCATCAGACTCTTTGTGATGTGCTTAAAAAGCAGATCCTCAACATGTAACATCCCAAAATTTCAATTTGGAATGTTATACACTAGATCATCATTGCATATCATATTTTATTTTGCTTTTGGTTTGATCCTAGAAATTCTACGCAACTCAAGGACCCACGAAGAGAGTTGGAGATTTCGTTATTTTCATATTTGAGTTTTCTCAAATTTTGAGAATAAGATCATTTGATTTTTATTATTTTATCATCAATTATTTCTATTACAAAAATATGAGAGAGGGAATAAAATGACTTTCCCAAAATAAAGAAATATTGAGGATTTAATAATAAAATCAAATAAGATTTTATTTCAAAGTTTTACGTTATTTTATTTGAATTTAGGAAAAATGTGCATTTTTCAAAATTTCATTTAGGCCCCAAATAAATGTTCACCTTGTGCGGCTTGATTTTAGAAGTCCGAGAAAATTTATTTCGGGATTTTTGGAGCCCGTTTCGTATTTCTTTTTATTTTTCTTCTGCGCGTAATTATTTAAAATAAACGAACCGACCTACGGGCCGTGTCCGACCAGGACTCCGGCCCGCCAAGGCTTTATAAGTCGGGGGGAGCCAGCCCGAGGCCCAGCCGCCGCCCCCGAAACCCTAGCGCCCGCCGCCCCCAGCACCGCCGCCGCCGCCCGACGCCGCCGCCGCCGACCCGTCGCCGCCGCTGACCCGCCGCCCAAGGTTCGCCTCGCTTCGAAATCCGTGCCGCCGATTTTTAAAAAAAAACCCGTTTTGTTTTTCCGTCGGTTTTTCGTCGTTTTTTTAGTTTCGGTTTTTTAAATAGATCGGTTTTTTTCCGATTTATTTAAATAGCGAGCATTCGTCCGTTCGTTCGTTCTAGCGAACGTTCGTTGTTTTTCTTTTTCTCGGATTAAATCCGCGATTTTTCTGATTGCGATTTCTGATCCGATTTTCGTTTTAGTATAACTTTTCGCTCGTTTATCGGAATCAGGCGATTCAAGCGCCTGGAGTTTTGTCTCGAAACCCTCTATCCGTTTAACCAACTTAAACAAGTTTTTTGCTACTGTAAAAGTTGCCCTAGATCCAGATTAGTAGAATGAAGTTGTTTTCTTTCGCCGTTTGACTTTCGTTGCTTCGTTCGATTTGATTCTTTTTGCAAACCGGAGTTCTTAAGTTGAACATTCTGGTTAGTTTTCTTATTCGAGTTTTACCCGAGCATTAGATGAGTAATTATTTTATGCTTGTTTGTTTGTCTGTGATAGAATACCCGGAGTGCGCCGCCTGTTACTTCGAATCTCTAGGTTTCGCGGATCATCAGCAAGGCAAGTAACACTTTGATCATACCTTTTCTACTACCCAGTTTTATTGCATTAGATCAATCCTCACACATTGCATGATTAGGATCTAATTAAATTGTGGGATGGGAAGTAGTTGAGGTAGTACCTATTACCTGTTTTACTATCAAACCTTTGGGAGTTACTTCTATGTTTGCCATTATGCCATGCTATGCTAGTAGACGTGGACTGGGTGAGTGATATCCATGACAGATGTGAGTATTGTTAATTAATGGTTTATCTAAGGTGGCAACTTAAACACACATCTGGGTGGATTGAGGTACCTGGGTATTCTAGGATTGCCTGTTTCTTTTTGGACCGCCACCCAGGCTCAAAGGGATCATGAGATTATTCATACTAGAAACTTCCGTGTGCAGCCACAAGCCATTATGGGCTCTGGCATAGTTGATTAAGTCGTGCGAACTCTTACAGGGTAGACTAGCAAATGTAGGGGAAAGTAGGTGTAACGGTCTATCCATCGTAAGGTGCTAGCGCTTTTGAAAGACTATGTCTCGGTCATCCGTCTTCTCAAACACCATGTAGTGCGAGAAACCAAACAGAGGCGATCGAGTCTTGTGGGGAAAAGTGCGCAAACCTCTGCAGAGTGTATTAAACCAATCATGGTTAGCCGTGTCCCCGGTTATGGACATCTTGAGTATCTAGTACCTGGATTATCATGTGAATCTCAACATGTTACTCTAAAATTTATTTTGTTGGGTTTTGTTTAATGATGATGCTTAATTGGGATTGAGAATGCTGTCAACCATTCTCAATGTTTAACAACTACCATGATAGCTAAATAAAATTATTCCTTTGAAGTAGGGAAAAATTGGCTTTACGCAAAACTGTAACCATAGAGCTTTCCACCAGCCAAATATGCATCTAGTATAGCTGTTCATTCCATTATTCTCTATGTGTTACTTTGCCAGCATATTCCATGTGCTGACCCGTTTCGGGCTACAACGTTAATGTTGCAGGCTTTTCAGACGATGATTAAGGAGTTTTTAGGTCGTGGTTCTATACTCAGTGATGCCATTGGAGTTAATGGACTCACTTATCTTCAAAGCCTTCCGCTGTTATCGTTATTAGATGGCCTTAAGCCATATTTATTGTAATAAGTTCTCTATTGAGACACTCGATGTAATAAGTGTGTGATTGCTACTCTGTTATAAATCCTCCGAGTACTGTGTGGTGTCAGCATTACTGATCCAGGGATGACACCTGAGCACAGAGATCAGACTGTTTGAGGTCTGGTCACTACAGAGATGGTATCAGAGCACATGCTGACTGTAGGACACGACCACTAAGCTAAAGACCTAGATCACTATTCACCCTCTTCTCTTCTGACCTCTCATCTTTTCTACTCTTAGGATGACAGACGCAAGGAACAAGTCCACACAACCGGATGACGATACACCCTTTGGTCGTCACTTGAAGGAAGTCACTAGATACCTGAACATAGGAGTACCAAGCTTCACCGGAACCTACAACGCCACTTTACCTGAAGAAGAGCGCTGGATGATTCAAGTTCAAGTTCCAGGAAGGACGTTCATGCCAGTCACTGAGCCCATAGAGTTTTCTTTTGATGCACCAACTTGGAGTCTAGGAAAGAGCATGGCAGCTCACATCGCCATGGGACGCATTGGAGAAGTCTACCGCAATGATCTCAAGGATACTATCTACCAGATTTGTGGGCGCCGAGATGAACATTGGGAGATGATTAGCACCAGAAGGGATAGATCAATTGCAGCTTTTATCCAGGAATTAAACCAGCACATTTCATGACAGGAGAACCAGATGTGCGCCGACATGATAGATCTGAAGAAGGCTAAGACAAGAATCAAGGAACTGGAGGAAGAACTCAAGGCTACACGTGAAGATTATGAAGAGGAAATTGAAGTACTAGTGGATAAGAATGCCGACCTAACAATGAAGCTAGCAATATTTATGGGAGGCCCTACACCAGTAGATGAAGACGAAGAACCCAAGGAGATTCGCCCGAAAGACTACATCATCATCGACGACACCGACTCGGACCCAGATGATAGCGATGATGAATATGTTGATGAAGCCAGAGCAGATATCATGGAGTCTACAACCGAAGAATATTTCTAGTAGACCACCTCATCAGTAGTAGTAGTCCACCATGTAAATACAGTAGTCCGAGCACTTTTGCGATAGTTAGATCGATTGTATGCCCTTGTTTGATTGAATGAAGTGAATTGTTTGCTTTTGTCTCATGTGCATATGGGTAGTGTTTTCTCTTTAGACCCCCTCTATTCTTACATCTCATCTTTTCTAAAACCCTCATATGCCTCCGAGACGTGACCCCGGATTTACCTTTCCACCGGAGCTCACCCAGTTGATCCAACAGCAGAACACATTGATGCAGTTGCTAGTCCAGAATCAAAATCAGGGGAACAACAACAACAACCCACCACCACCACCACCACCTGTTGATCACTTAGCCCGTTTTCTTAGGCTGAATCCGCCGGTGTTTTCCAGTAGCACCGAGCCGATAGTAGCAGATGATTGGCTCCGCAAGACAGCTAGAGAGTTAACCACAGTAGGATGCACAGATGCGGAGAAGGTGAAGTTTGCCGCACATCAGCTGAAGGACCCGCAACATCATGGTGGGAGAATTTCACAGCCACTTTCGCTGTCGACACTATCACATGGGACCAGTTTCAGCAGGCCTTTCGTACTACCCACATTTCAGCAGGAGCTATGGCCATGAAGAAGCGTGAGTTTCGCAACTTGCGCCAAGGAGGATGGACAGTTGGCCAGTATGTGGAGGACTTTAGTAAATTAGCATGTTATGCCCCAGATGACGTTGCTACGGATGCAGCTAAGCAGGAGAAGTTTCTGGAAGGACTGAATGATGAGTTGAGCACACAGTTGATGGTAGCAACCTTCAACAACTACCAGGAGTTGGTAGACCGTGCTCTTATGATTGAAGGCAAGCAGCAGCAAATTGAGAATCGCAAGAGGAAGTATGGACAAGGGAAGTACAATTCAGGAGCTCGGCAGAAGCCATGTTTTACCCCTAGACTGGGAGGACATTTTCAACATACCCATGGAGGAGGTAGCTCGCACAATCACAATGGCACCAAGAATGGTAATGGGAATGGAGGAAGCAATGGCCAGAATCACACCAACCCATCAACCCCAGCCAAGAAGGACCTGAGCCAAGTCACTTGCTTTAAGTGTCAGAAGATCGGACATTATGCCAATGAATGTCCCGAAGGCCAGAATGGCAATGGAAGTTCTGGGAAGAAGCCGAACCCTTTCAACAGGGGACAGGTGAACCACGTTAACGTGGAGGAGGTTGAAGAGCAGTCGGATGCCGTAATTGGTAAGTTTTTGGTTAAGTCATTTACTGCACTCGTTCTTTTTGATACTGGTGCATCACATTCATACATATCAAGGGGCTTTGTGGATAAGTATAACTTGCCCACTAAGGTTCTTAGAACACCTATGCTAGTAAGCTCACCGGGAGTGGAGTATATGGCCAGTCAAGGATGTTTTCAAGTGCCATTGAGTATAGGTAGGCATGTGTTTCCCTCGGATTTGATCATTTTGGAATCACAAGGATTGGATGTAATTCTGGGTATGGATTGGCTGTCGATGTATGGAGGAAACATCGATTGCGCCAGTAAGTCAATTTTGCTTACCACCCCAGAAGGGAGAAGGATCAAGTATGTATCCCGGCATGTGCCAAAAGGGACTCAGGTAAATTGTTTATTAGGAGTTGTGCAGAAGGAAGTACCAGTGGTAAGGGATTTCCCTGAAGTATTTCCAGAAGAGTTGCCAGGCATGCCACCGGATAGAGATATTGAGTTTTTGATTGAGCTATTGCCAGGCATAGGTCCAATATCTAAGAGACCATACAGGATGCCTGCAAAGGATTTGGTGGAGATTAAGAAGCAGATTAAGGAGTTACTGGATAAGGGATATATTCACCCAAGTTCTTCGCCTTGGGGATCGCCAGTACTTCTAGTGGAGAAGAAGGATGGATCGTTAAGGATGGTTGTTGATTATCGAGGATTGAATGAAGTAACCATCAAGAACAAGTACCCACTACCAATGATCAATGATCTGTTTGATCGATTGCAAGGAGCTAAGGTATTTTCCAAGATCAATCTGTGATCAGGATACCACTAGTTGAAAATTCGAGAACAGGATATTCCTAAGACAGCTTTTACCACCAGGTATGGGCTGTACGAGTAATACCGTTATGTCATTTGGTCTGACTAATGCACCTACTTATTTTATGAACATGATGAACAAAGTGTTTATGGAGTTCTTGGATAAGTTCGTCGTGGTGTTCATTGATGATATCCTGGTTTACTCGAAGAATGAAGAGGAGCATAAGGAACATTTGCGATTGGTACTTGGTAAGCTCAGAGAACATCAGTTGTATGCCAAGTTCAGCAAATGTGAGTTTTGGTTGAGGGAAGTAGGATTCCTCGGACACGTTATATCCGGAGAAGGTATATCAGTAGATCCCACTAAAGTTGATACCGTGACCAAGTGGGAAGCACCAACCACGGTTGGAGAGATACGGAGTTTTCTTGGACTCGCAGGATACTACCGGAGATTTATTGAGAATTTCTCAAAGATTGCGAAGCCTATGACGGAGTTGTTGAAGAAGGATACCAAGTTCAAATGGACTGAGGAATGTGAGGCTAGTTTCCAGGAGTTGAAGAAACGCTTGGTTACTTCACCAGTGTTGATTTTGCCAGATCAGACCAAGGACTATGAGGTGTATTGCGACGCTTCACATCGAGGACTTGGAGCAGTGCTTATGCAGGAAGGGAGAGTTGTTTCATATGCCTCAAGACAGCTTAAGCCTCATGAGTTGAATTATGCTACGCATGATTTGGAGTTAGCAGCCGTAGTGCATGCATTGAAAACATGGAGACATTACCTCATTGGAAACCATTGCGAGGTGTACACGGATCATAAGAGTTTGAAATACATCTTCACACAGAAGGAGTTAAACCTCAGACAAAGGAGATGGTTGGAGCTCATCAAGGATTATGATATGAGATTGCAATACCATCCCGGAAAGGCTAATGTAGTAGCTGACGCATTAAGCCGTAAGAGCCATGTCAATACATTAATGACGGGAGAAATACCAAGGGAGTTAGCAGAAAATCTTCGTGAACTATGTTTGGAAATAGTTCCGAGAGGCTATGTAGCAGCATTGGAGATTCAGTCAACTTTGATGGATAGAATCAGAGAAGCTCAGAAGACTGACAAGGAGATTGCCTCTATAAAGGAGAAAATAAGCGAAGGAAAGGCTAAATGATTTCGTGAGGATGAGCACGACACCCTATGGTTTGAAGACCGTGTTTATGTGCCCAATGACCCGGAGATCAGGAAGTTGATTCTGCAAGAGGCACACGATTCACCATATTCGATTCACCCAGGAAATACCAAGATGTATTTGGATTTGAAAGATATTTTCTGGTGGACCGGAATGAAGAAAGATATTGCGGAGTATGTAGCAGTTTTTGATGTGTGTCAGAGAGTAAAGGCGGAGCCTCAGAAGCCAGCATGATTGTTACAACCATTACCGATACCAGAATGGAATGGATTTTATCACGGGATTACCCAGGACTCGTTCAGGCTGTGACTCGATTTGGGTTCTAGTCGATTGGTTGACAAAGGTAGCTCATTTCATCCCAGTAAAGACCACTTACACCAGTGCTAAGTTGGCAAAGATATACATGACCAGGATCGTATGTCTGCATGGAGTTCCGAGGAGTATCATATCAGATACAGGAACCCAATTTACCTCAAAGTTCTGGAAGTAGTTGCATGAAACTTTGGGTACCAGGCTAGAATTCAGTACAACTTTTCATCCACAAACAGATGGACAGACCGAGAGGGTCAATCAGATTTTGGACGATATGCTGAGAGCTTGCGTGCTAGATTACGGATCTAGTTGGGACGACAATTTGCCATATGCAGAGTTCTCTTACAACAACAGTTACCAAACCAGTTTAAAGATGGCCCCTTTCGAAGCTTTGTACGGAAGGAGGTGCAGGACACCGTTGTCGTGGGACGAAGTTGGAGACCACCAGTTGTTTGGGCCTGATTTGATTAAAGAGTCTGAACAGAAGGTGAAATTGATTCGCGATAGGCTCAAGGTAGCTCAGTCCAGACAAAAGAGTTATGCAGATTCCAAATGCAAGGAGACCGTTTACGAAGTTGGAGATAGAGCTTATCTTCGAGTATCTCCACTTCGGGGAACAAAGCGTTTTGGTGTTAAGGGAAAGTTAGCGCCACGATTTGTAGGACCATATCGAGTTTTGGAGCGTATGGGAGAAGTGGCCTACAATTTGGAATTGCCCGAAGGATTGTCAGGAGTTCATGATGTGTTCCACGTTTCCTAGTTGACGAAGTGCCACGCGGAGATGGCTGACATACCCTTGAGAGAAACAGTGCCATTGGAAGCAATTCAGTTGGATAACGATTTGACCTATGAGGAGAACCAATTAAGATTCTCGAGTTTGCCAGCCGAGTCACTCGCACGAAGGTTATCAAGTTTTGCAAAGTTCAGTGGAGCCACCACACGGAGGATGAAGCCACCTAGGAACGAGAGGAAGATTTGCTCAATGACCGCCCCCACTATTTTCTAGCCAACCTGAATCTCGAGGGCGAGATTCATCTTAAGGGGGGTAGGTTTGTAACATCCCAAATTTTCAATTTGGAATGTTATACACTAGATCATCATTGCATATCATATTTTATTTTGCTTTTGGTTTGATCCTAGAAATTCTACGCAACTCAAGGACCCACGGAGAGAGTTGGGGATTTCGTTATTTTCATATTTGAGTTTTCTCAAATTTTGAGAATAGGATCATTTGATTTTTATTATTTTATCATCAATTATTTCTATTACAAAAATATGATAGAAGTAATAAAATGACTTTCCCAAAATAAATAAATATTGAGGATTTAATAATAAAATCAAATAAGATTTTATTTCGGAGTTTTTCGTTATTTTATTTGAATTTAGGAAAAATGTGCGTTTTTGAAAATTGCATTTAGGCCCCAAATAAATGTTCACCTTGTGCGGCTTGATTTTAGAAGCCCGGGAAAATTTGTTTCGGGATTTTTGGAGCCCGTTTAGTATTTCTTTTTATTTTTCTTCTGCGCGTAATTATTTAAAAAAAACGAACCGACCTACGGGCCGTGTCCGACCAAGACTCCGGCCCGCCAAGGCTTTATAAGCCGGGGGCGAGCCAGCCCGAGGCCCAGCCGCCGCCCCCGAAAGCCTAGCGCCCGCCGCCCCCAGCGCTGCTGCCGCCGCCCGCTGCTGACGCCGACGCCGCCGCCGCCGACCCGCCGCCCCAGGTTCGCATTGCCTCGAAATCCGTGCTGCTGGTTTTTTTTAAAAAAAACCCGTTCGGTTTTTCCGTCGGTTTTTCGTCTTTTTTTAGTTTTGGTTTTTTTAAATAGATCATTTTTTTCGATTTATTTAAATAGCGAGCGTTCGTCCGTTCGTTCGTTCTAGCGAATGTTCGTCGTTTTTCTTTTTCTCGAATTAAATCCGCGATTTTTCTGATCGCGATTTCTGATCGCGATTTTCGTTTTAGTATAACTTTTCGCTCGTTTATCGGAATCAGGCGATTCAAGTGCCTGGAGTTTCGTCTCGAAACCCTCTATCCGTTTAACCAACTTAAACAAGTTTTTGCTACTGTAAAAATTTCCCTAGATCCAGATTAGTTGAACGAAGTTATTTTCTTTCGCCGTTTGACTTTCGTTGCTTCGTTTGATTTGATTCTTTTTGCAAACCGGAGTTCTTAAATTGAACATTCTGGTTAGTTCTCTTATTCGAGTTTTACCCGTGCATTAGATGAGTACTTATTGTATGCTTGTTTGTTTGTCTGTGATAGAATACCCGGAGTGCGCCGCCTGTTACTTCGAATCTCTAGGTTTCGCGGATCATCAGCAAGGCAAGTAACACTTTGATCATACATTTTCTACTACCCAGTTTTATTGCAATAGATCAATCCTCACACATTGCATGATTAGGATCTAATTAAATTGTGGGATGGGAAGTAGTTGAGGTAGTACCTATTACCTGTTTTACTATCAAACCTTTGGGAGTTACTTCTACGTTTGCCATTATGCCATGCTATGCTAGTAGACGTGGATCGGGTGAGTGATATCCATGACAGATGTGAGTATTGTTAATTAATGGTTTATCTAAGGTGGCAACTTAAACACACATCTGGGTGGATTGAGGTACCTGGGTATTCCAGGATTGCCTGTTTCTTTTTGGACCGCCACCCAGGCTCAAAGGGATCATGAGATTATTCATACTAGAAACTTCCGTGTGCAGCCACAAGCCATTATGGGCTCTGGCGTAGTTGATTAAGTCGTGCGAACTCTTACAGGGTAGACTAGGAGATGTAGGGGAAAGTAGGTGTAACGGTCTATCCATCGTAATGTGCTAGTGCTTCTGAAAGACTATGTCTCGGTCATCCATCTTCTCAAACACCATGTAGTGCGAGAAACCAAACGGAGGCGATCGAGTCTTGTGGGGGAAAAGTGTGCAAACCTCTGCAGAGTGTATTAAACTAATCATGGTTAGCCGTGTCCCCGGTTATGGACATCTTGAGTATCTAGTACCTGGATTATCATGTGAATCTCAACATGTTACTCTAAAATTTATTTTGTTGGGTTTTGTTTAATGATGATGCTTAATTGGGATTGAGAATGTTGTAAACCATTCTCAATGTTTAACAACTACCATGATAGCTAAATAAAATTATTCCTTTGCAGTTGGGAAAAATTGGCTTTACGCAAAACTGTAACCATATAGCTTTCCACCAGCCAAATATGCATATAGTATAGCTGTTCATTCCATTATTCTCTATGTGTTACTTTGCCAGCATATTACATGTACTGACCCGTTTCGGGCTGCAACATTAATGTTGCAGGCTTTTTAGACGATGATTAAGGAGTTTTTAGGTCGTGGTTCTATACTCAGTGATGCCGTTGGAGTTGATGGACTCACTTATCTTCCAAGCCTTCCGTTGTTATCGTTATTAGATGGCCTTAAGCCATATTTATTGTAATAAGTACTCTATTGAGACACTCGATGTAATAAGTGTGTGATTGCTACTCTGTTATAAATCCTCCGAGTACTGTGTGGTGTTAGCATTACTGATCCAGGGATGACACCTGAGCACAGAGATCAGACTGTTTGAGGTCTAGTCCCTACATAACAGGAACCCTAGGAAAGAGGGTATTGCCTTTGAGAGGAAACTCAATGATGATGGTACATATTGGAAGCCTGAGCAGTACGCCAAAACTACATGGGTTGCTGCAAAGGGACCTCCATTTGATTCATGTACCCTATCTGGATATGCATGTGAATCTCCTCATTCTGATGATGAGTCATTTGACTTCAACTACAAACTATTCAAAAATCAGAATGGTGAAGTATTTGCTAGATATGTTGGCACTAACTGCAGGAACGGTCCCCCTATGAAGAAAATCTGGGTTCCCAAAAGATGCCTTGAAAATCTTCAGGTGAATGTCATCATGACACCACCTGTGAAGAATAGGAACCCCAGATCAAATGCTTCATATGGACCAAATTCTTCATATGGATCCAGGTCCTCATACGGACAAAACTTCTCACATGGATCATATTCCTCAAAAGGATCAAAGTCCTCAAATGAACATCATCGTGCTAACCCATCTGTTTCGCAGGAAAGATCTAAGGATTATGGATATGTGCATTATTCTTCAAATTACTATGTCCATACATCCTTGAAGAATTTCTCTGCTTACTCTTATGCTTATTATAACCCCTCTTATGTGAAACAAAATGGAATGGCTTCTATGCCATCCTTCTCGTATGGAACTCATAGAAGGATGAACTCTTTGCCACCCCTTCAGATGTGGGTGGTGAAGAAAAAGAACTAATCTCTTCTGCAGGGTCAGGTCTCCAGACGTACGTAATCGTCTGAAGAATTTGCCGGAGACCTGAGTATGCCTGATAGGACGCAGGCTAATCATGAAGAAATGAACTTTCATTTCTCACGTCCTCATATTGCTTTATCTGTTCTTTTGCTTGATGTAATTGATCTGATGAATTGATGTCATATTCTTCACTGATGAAGTATATGAGTTTGTAAGCTGCACTAATTCATCTGCAGGATGATCAACCCAAAGCCACTGAGTGGGTCCTCGATAGTGGATGTACAAACCACATGACTGGTGACAAGAATCTATTGATGGATGCTCCATTATCTCCGTCGCATCTGAAGCATATCATCTTTGCTGACAAAGGCAAAAGTCAGGTATTGGGTCTAGGTAAGGTTGCGATCACAAAGAATCGACACATGGACAAAGTCATGCTTGTTGAGTCCTTAGTCTACAACCTTATGTCTGTCTCAATGCTTTGTGATCTTGATATGGTTGTTGTCTTTGGCAAGTACCGTTGTGTTGTGGTTATGGAAGCTGACAATTCCAAAGTCTTCGAAGGCTTTAGGAGAGGAGACCTGTATATTGTTGATTTCTCTACAGGACTACAACCAGCCATGTGCTTACTTGCAAAAGCTTCAGAAGGCTGGCTCTGGCATCAACGACTTGGTCATGTAGGCATGAGGAATTTGCACACGCTTGCGAAGAAGAAGCATGTCATTGGCATCGAGAATGTCAAATTCCTCAAGGATCACCTATGCGGAGCCTGTGAAGCTGGGAAGATGAGGAAGGCCAAGCATCCAGCGAAGACTATCATGACCACCACTCGCCCATTTGAATTGCTTCACATGGATCTTTTGGTCCTAATCATTATTCTGCTATTTCAAATGAAGCATCTCAATATGGCTTTGTTATTGTTAATGATTATTCTCGTTACACATGGGTACACCTTGTTACTTACAAACATGAAGTGCAGGAAGTCTTCAAACGATTTTCCTCGAGGGCTTCAACCAACTTTGGTGTGAAGATCAAGCACATTAGAAGTGACAATGGCACAGAGTTCGAGAACTCTGGTCTCGAGGACTATCTTGATGAACTTGATATTACTCATGAGTTATCTGCTCCTTATACTCCTCAGCAGAACGGCGTCGTGGAGCGTAAGAACATGAGTCTTGCTGAGATGGCTCACACTATGCTTGATGAATACAAAACGCCTCGTCGGTTCTGGACTGAGGCCATTGATACTGCATGCCACATCATCAACAGAGTATATATTCACAAATTCTTCAAGAAGACTGCCTATGAACTCCTCACTGATAAGAAACCCAAGGTAAGTTATTTCAAAGTCTTCGGTGCTAAATGTTGGATTAGAGATCCTCATCACAACTCAAAATTTGCACCGAAAGCACATGAAGGTTTTATGCTTGGTTATGGAAAGGACTCGCACACCTACAGAGTCTTCAACAACGTTCTTCACAAGGTTGTTTAAACTGTAGATGTGCGGTTCGATGAAACTAATGGCTCGCAAAGAGAGCACCTACCTACTGTCATAGATGAACCAGCACCTGAGGAAACTATCAAGTTCAAGGCTACTGAGGATGTCATTCCCACTGAAGAATCTGCTGAAGAATTCATTCCAGAACATGAAGAACGTCGAGCTAATGCACCTGAAGAAAATGCTGAAGAAAATGGTGCTGAAGAAAACGCTGATCAAATTCTTCAACGGCAACCAGCTCATCCTCGCATTGCAAAATAAGTGCAAGTTGAAAAGACCATCAATGACATCAAAGCGCCAGGTCCTCTGACACGCTCAAAAGCTTCACATTTGTCTAACTTTTGTGGGCACTATGCTTTTGTCTCTATTATAGAGCCCACTAAGGTAGATGAAGCATTTCTGGAGCCTGAGTGGATTCAGGCCATGCAAGAAGAATTACATCAGTTCGAGCTCAACAATGTCTGGGAACTGGTCAAATGTCTAGATCCTCGCAAGCACAATATCATCGGCACAAAGTGGATCTACTGCAACAAGAAAGATGAAAATGGCCTTGTGGTGAGGAATAAGGCACGGCTTGTAGCTCAAGGATACACACAGGTTGAAGGAATTGATTTCGATGAAACTTTTGCACCTATTGCTAGGCTTGAGGCTATTCGCATATTACTTGCGTATGCTAACCATCATAATATCACTTTATATCAAATGGATGTGAAAAGTGCATTCCTCAATGGTAAGCTTGAGGAAGAAGTATATGTTGCTCAACCCCCAGGTTTTGAAGATCCAAAGAATCCTGACAAAGTCTTCAGACTCAACAAGGCCCTCTATGGCCTCAAGCAGGCCCCACGGGCGTGGTATGATACTTTGAAGGAATTCCTCATGACGAAAGGCTTCAAACCCGGTTCACTCGACCCTACTCTTTTCACTAAATCTTATGATGGTGAATTTTTTGTGTGCCAAATATATGTTGATGATATTATCTTTGGCTTTACTGACCAACGTTATAGTGATGAATTTGCCTATATGATGAGTGAAGAATATCAAATGTCTATGATGGGAGAGTTGAAATTCTTCTTAGGTCTTCAAATTCGTCAACAACGCAATGGGATATTCATATCTCAGGAGAAATACCTCAAGGATGTACTGAGGAAATTCGGCATGCAAGATTGCAAAGGCGTCAAAATTCCTATGCCCACAAATGGCTATCTATGCACTGATGAAAATGGTATTGACTTCGATCATAAGGTATACCGCTCCATGATTGGTTCTTCATTGTACTTATGTGCATCTAGGCCATATATAATGCTTAGTGTTTGCATGTGTGCCCGATTTCAAGCTACACCGAAGGAATCACACCATAAGGCTGTGAAGCATATTCTTCGATATCTAGCTCACACACCAACACTTGGATTATGGTACCCCAAGGGCTCGGCTTTTGATCTCATTGGATATTCTGACTCTGACTATGATGGTGATCGTGTGGACCGCAAGTCAACATCTGGTACATTGTCATTTCCTCGGACGATCTTTGGTCTGTTGGTCCTCAAAGAAACAGAACTGCGTATCACTATCTACTGCTGAAGCTGAGTACATTGCCGCTGGTTCTTGTTGTGCTCAACTGCTATGGATGAAGCAAACTCTCAAGGACTACGGTGTCAACATGAAGAATGTGCCTCTCTTCTGTGACAATGAGAGTGCCATCAAGATTGCTCACAACCCAGTTCAGCACTCGAAGACAAAGCACATTCAGATTCGTCATCATTTTCTTCGTGATCATCTGTTGAAGGGTGACATTTCTATTGAGCATGTGAAGACTGAAGAACAGCTAGCCGATATCTTCACAAAGCCCTTGGATGAGAAGAGATTTAGCAAGTTGCGGTGTGAGCTAAATATCCTAGAATCTTCGAATGTTCTTTGAAAAGGACACTCATCCTAACACTTATGCAAAATTGATGACTTAGATGTGCAACACATGAAGAAATGTTTTTCTTCAATTCAATGAAGAACAACACTCTTAGTGTGAAGAAATTAACGAAGAATTTGATTCTCAGAACCCTATGATAATTGTACGCGGTGTCTGAAATCATAATTCTTATACGGTGGGTCACGCCACCACCAAAAGTTGAAATTCCTCAATTATTCATATTCTTCAACTTTGCATTGTCTTCACTGCTTCCGTTGCTTTTCTTCCTTGACTATATATATATATATATATATATATATATATATAAGTTTATGTCCTCTACATCATTCACTTATTGCTAATTCTTCAAGTTGGGTTTTCTGCTAAGTGAATGTGATCGGACCCTTCCCCCTCTATGCTATACTCAACCCAATCTATTAAAAAATTCTTCATGTGCATTCTATTTGAAACTCGTTCAAAATCTTCACTGTGTCCTTGTCAGCTGAAGAAATTGCGAACGGAACTTTAAAACCTATCTTATCAAAATTTTCGGCTTTGCCGCTCAAACCGTTCCGCATCCCATGTTATACTTATCCACTCACCCACGATTGCACACGATCTCCACCTCTCAGTACATGGGTGACACATGTCAAGCGAATGAGAAGGGTCAGGGGCACGTTCGTCCAATTTCTTCGGGCGAGCAGTTTTTCACCGTGACTATATATACCCCTGTCGGTGTCAAAACCGGCGGATCTTGGGTAGGGGGTCCCGAACTGTGCGTCTGGGCCGGATGGTAACAGGAGGCAGGGGACACAATGTTTTACCCAGGTTCGGGCCCTCTTGATGGAGGTAAAACCGTACGTCCTGCTTGATTAATATGGATGATGTAGGTAGTACAAGAGTAGATCTACCACGATATCAGAGAAGCTAAACCCTAGAAGCTAGCCTATGGTATGATTGTATGTTCGTCCTATGGACTAAAACCCTCCGGTTTATATAGACACCGGAGAGGGCTAGGGTTACACAAAGTCGGTTACAATGGGAGGAGATCTACATATCCATAAGCTTGCCTTCCACGCTAAGGAAAGTCCCATCCGGACACGAGACGAAGTCTTCAATCTTGTATCTTCATAGTCCAACAGTCCGGCCAAAGGTTATAGTCCGGCTATCCGGACACCCCCTAATCCAGGACTCCCTCAGTAGCCCCCGAACCAGGCTTCAATGACGATGAGTCCGGCGCGCAAATTGTCTTCAACATTGCAAGGCGGGTTCCTCTCCAAAAATCTGTGTACCTGTTTGAAATAGTGTCCGGCTTCTTGTGAATGTTGCGCTCCTTGGCTTCCACGCCCAATAATGGCCACTTAACACGTGTCGAGCTAATGTGAAAAGCCAGGGTGTCGGTGTCAAAACCAGCGGATCTCGGGTAGGGGGCCCCGAACTGTGCGTCTAGGCCGGATGGTAATAGGAGGCAGAGGACACAATGTTTTACCCAGGTTCGGGCCCTCTTGATGGAGGTAAAACCCTACGTCCTTCTTGATTAATATTGATGATATGGGTAGTACAAGAGTAGATCTACCACGAGGTCAGAGAGGCTAAACCCTAGAAGCTAGCCTATGGTATGATTGTATGTTATGGTTGTTGTCCTACGGACTAAAACCCTTCGGTTTATATAGACACCGGAGAGGGTTAGGGTTACACAAGGTCGGTTACAAAGGAGGAGATATCCATATCCGTATTTCCTAGCTTGCCTTCCACGCCAAGTAGAGTCCCACCCGGACACGAGACGAAGTCTTCAATCCTATATCTTCATAGTCTAACAGTCCGGCCAATGGAGATTGTCCGGCTGTCCGGAGACCCCCTAATCCAGGACTCCTTCAGTAGCCCCTGAACCAGGCTTCAATGATGATGAGTCCGGCGGGCAGTATTGTCTTCGGCTTTGCAAGGCGGGTTCCTTCTCCGAATACATCACAGAAGAATTTGAATACGAGGATAGTGTCCGACCCTGCAAAATAAGTTCCACATAATACCGTAGAGAGAATAATATTTTCGCAAATCTAATTTGCTGACTTGTTTTGACAGCATGACATTATGTCATGGCCCGGTGATTATTCGAACCGTTTCCTTTAACTAGCCCCGCACATAACGCGAGGCAGTTTTTCGACACGTCTTGTCAAAGCAGAGATCGTGTCCCCTTATTACGTGATTCTCATCAATACGTGCGTGGGTAACCCAACCGCGCCATCGATTACGGCGCTGGGGGGATAAGCGAGTTTTACCAGGCTAGTGGGGACGCTTAGTTTCGTCCGCCCGTATAAAGGGACAAGGATTCACCTTTCCATCCATGTCTTCTTCCTCCTTTGCTCATCCATTTCCGCACACTCGAGCTCTAGCGCCCAAGTCTGCACTTCCCACCTCAACCTTCCCCGACCATGTCCGGAGCGGGAGGCAGGTGGATGGTCTCCTCCGTCATGGAGGGAGACATCAAGAAGCTGAGGAGAGCCGGATACCTGCCCGACAACATCGCGCACCAGCTCCCAGATGAGGGGCAGCTCATCCCCACCACTAGGCCCCATGAGAGGGTAGTGTTCCTCACCCATTTCCTCCGCGGACTGGGATTCCCTCTCCACCCATTCATCCGGGGGCTCATGTTCTATTACGGCCTGGATTTCCACGATCTGGCCCCGCACTTTATCCTCAACATCTCGGCATTTATCGTCATGTGCGAGGCCTTCCTCCGCATCAAGCCCCACGTTGGCTTATGGTTGAAGACCTTCAATGTCAAGTCGAAGGTTGTGGGCGGCCGCCAGGCGGAGTGCGGAGGCGTCATGGTGGGCAAGATGCCCAACGTAACATGGCTCGAGGGCCTCTTTGTGGAAACCATAAAGGGGTGGCAATCGGGGTGGTTCTACATCATCGAGCCGCGCGACCCTGCATGGGCAGCGGCCCCCCGAGTTTCGATCTGGCATCCCCACGCGGCTCACCTCCTGGAAAGAGAAGGGCCTGTCCTGGGGTAGTTCGGAAGAGCTGACCGGACTCCAAACATGTATTCAAAACATGGTGAACAAGAAGCTCAAACTTGTCAACATGGTCCAGGTCATGCTTCACCGCAGGATCCTCCCGTGCCAACAACGGGACTTCAACTTGTGGGAGTTCGACCCGTCATAGCACCGAACTCTGAACAGGCTCTTTGACACAACTCACGAAGATGCTTGGAGGGTGCTGTTCAAAAGCGCCGAGGTGCCCCTCCCATTACTGAGGATCGCGGATTCAGCGTGAAGCGCCACGCCAGTGCGGTAAGCTGCTTTACCTTTCACATGATACTTATTTCTTATAGATTGACTCCATGCAGGATCTAAATTCCCATACCTTTGATAGGACTGGCAGGAGACGGCCGGACGGATCGACTGTCCGGCTCCTTTGCCCGAAGGCCCAGCAGACGCTCTTCTAGCGAAGATGCTGACTCCGGCCCCTTATACGGTGCCGAAGAAGACCAAGAAGGAGTTCCCGACGCCAGGCATCGTCGGACTCTCCGTCCAATGACTCTGCGGCGCACTCCTCCCCGAAGACGAGGAAGAAGAAGAAGATGCTCCCCCTCCAGCTGGGGGAGATAACAAAAGGAAGGCCGCCCCAACTGGGGGGGCCGAAGGGTCCAAGAAGGGAAGGACTCTCCTTCCGGACAGTTCCAGTGCCGCCGACGAAGGCGAATACGAGTGGTTGACCAGGGCCAAGCCCCCGGGGAGATCGTAAGTATTCGGATACCAGAGTAACTCATAGCATTCCTTTGTCGCACTACTTTCCCTAATGCCGAACATGATTATGCAGGCCGCCACGAGCCAGTATTGATGTATCATCGGACGGCTCCCTGGGCTTGTCGGACATGGATAGCGATCCAGTCCTGACCGCCACCTCCCCTCAACCTACCGACGACGCTGAGGTGCTGTCTCAAGAGGCACCGGACCGAGGGGAGACAGTCCTGGAGGCGCCTCAAGGCGACCTTCCGGACTCCAAGAGCCGAGGGGACGGGGCCCCTGAGAGCTCTGAGTTCGGCCCTTAGCCGAACACCGCGCCTGAACCTCTAGCGGTTCTAGGCTCGGGCAGGCGGCCTCCTTCTAAGAGGGGCAAGACGCCTGTGCTGGTGACCTCTGTCCATCCAGAGGCGCCGGACAATCTGCTGGAAGCGCTTCGCAGCGCTTCCATCGACGAGGAGCACCGTACTGTTATGAGTGCGGTGGTCCAGAAGGTTCAGTCCGCCAAGAGCGGGTTGACTGAAGCCTGCGCCAGCCTTCTAACAGGCTTTGAGGTAAGTGTTTCAAGATGTAGTAGAAATATTACCGCATAAACAGTAGCCCCTGATGCTTTGTTCGGTGTTCACAAAGAAAAGCCGGACAGAGGATCAAATAATATCGCAGGAGTCTAATATAAGTATGTCAATATGCGTATGCAGGCCTCACTGCTGGCGTCCGCCGCACTGACCGCGGAGGTTGCCGTACTGAAGCAGGACCTCGAGGGGTCCAGGAAAGAGCTCGGCCTTGCCAAGAGGCAGCTCGAGGAGAACAAGGGTAAGTAATACTCTGTCTATAGATATGTATATATAAACGAAGATGCAATTGCAAAATGACAGGATCATCGTATATTTGCCACGGGCCATGACCGAGGTGGCGACCCTGAAGCAAGCGCTAACGAAGGCCGAAGACAAAGCAGCCAGGGAGCGCACCAAGCGAGAGAAGCACGAGGCTCGGGTGGGCGAGGTGCAGCAAGAGCTCTAGGCTCTCGTGGCGAAGCACGAGGTGTTGGAGCTTGACTCAAAGACGCGGGAGTCTGAGCTTGCCGCGGCCCTCGAGAGTGCAAAAAGTGCCAAGGCTGAAGCCCAAAGGGCCCTCCAGGAGATCGACGCAATGAAGAAGATAGTGGCGGGTAAGGCTTTCTATATGCAAAGCAAGCATGTAAAAGTAAATTACCGATTACTTACCCGAATCCGTAGCTCTCCAGGAGCATTCGCAGATTTGCCCCGCAGTGTGTCCGATGCCGCACAATTTTACCAGGACGAGGATGGAAGCTCAACGGAGAAGCTGTTCTGGTCTCAGTATGCTGAGGACGAACACCTGGTGCCAATGAGCGACCAGCTGAAGTTGATGGTCGAGCTACATAAGGCAGCCAATCAGGCCATGAAGGGCTTTATAGTCCGGCTGTGGCCTGGCGACGCCCTTCCGAACAGCTTCTTCGGCCGGTGAGGTGGCTTGTGGATGCCTGTCCGCGGCTAGAGATCGTTAAGCGATCTGTCTGCATTGAAGGTGCACGCCGGGCTTTCGCTCGTGTGAAATTGCAGTGGGTCAAGCTAGATGTCGTGAAGCTGATCAAGGAGGGGCCGCCGGAGGGCAAGGAGCACTGCCACCCCGAGATGTACTACGAGGGTGTTTTGCCGGGTGCCCGTCTCATAGCGGACGAGTGTTCCAAAGATGTAATATTTGAGTGAGACTTGCTCAGTTTATCCTGTATTTATGAAAACTTGTTTCATATGCGCTATGCAACGCTTGTTTGAATTTAAAATATTACCTTCTGTTTGGTCATTTATCAATCTGAGAGATGGCTAGTCCTCGGCTTGTGCACCCATGCTACGAGTGCTAGGGTGTTCGGGATAAATCTGAGCACTCTTGTTCCCATATTTGGGTCCTTCGAGGGAGGTGCTCAGCACAAAGAACAAGGCAACCGGACTAATAATGCTTTATCACTCTCACTTAGCCATAGAATTCTATAATTTTAAATTTCAGCGAAGCCCCTGGTATTCGGAAGGCCGAATTCGGGGCGCGATACACACCTTTAAGCCGGACAGGGTCGGCCCCTCGCCCTAAGCAGCATAAGTCTTTAGGGACTCGAAAACCTCGCCGAACAGCGACCAGTCTCTCGCCTTATCATGACAGTCAGTTTTAGCTTTCTGTACTGAGGTGCTGAACCCAGTAGAACCGGGGCACAATCACAGTAGTTCTCCTAGCGCTACCTTAGCCGATAGAGAGGAACGTAAGGTACCAAAACATAGGAGCCGGGCAAACCCAACATTTGACCAAAGACATGATTCAGAGCTGATGCATATAATGCTATAAGTTCGGGGTGCCGCACTTGTGAAAGTGTTCGGACTTTTCACACCGTATTGTGGGGTACGTAAGCCCCTGGTGTGTTGGCCGTACCAAAGTGTACGGTTGCAAGGCGTCATTAATGAACACATGGATATATATATATATATATATATATATATATATATATATATAACATGAATGCAATAATAGTCGTAATGTCATGCATTGTTTAGTCAAAAGATCGCGTTAAAGCAGAGTGATACAGGTAGTGCGATAAGCAAAGAGTAGGACTATGTCCCTTCCAAGGGCAAGCTGAGGAATGATATGAAATCTAATATTTCGCTCATTACTGTAATCCACCTGGGAATTCCGTGGTATGATGTAGCTATCTGCCTCCTTGGTTGCTACATCGTGTGTTCAGCAATAGTGCTGCCGGACAGTATTTCCAGAGATTAATGTCCTGAAAGAAAAGAGAAAAATTACAAAACGGGAAGCCCCTAGTGCGGTTTAAGCCGCGTCTTGGGGCGTGCCGCAGTTTTGCCCCCTCCCCACCTGTGCCCATGGTATTTTTAGTGCGTAATGATGTACGCGTGGCACGAGTTTTGCCGTTGGGCTGGGATTTGGGTGGGCGCCGCATTGCTACGCGAGCTCAGATCGTGCCAGGAGGTCCATTTGCCGATTGCTCCGAGCGCGCTTGAAGGTGTCCGGGCTTTGAAGCGCCGAACTGGTTGATTGCCTTGAGAGGCTGCTTTGCGCTTCAGCTGCGAGGGCCGCGGTGTGCTCCTCTGTTCGGAGAGAGCGATCTGTGTTTCCATTGACTGTAATAACTCCGCGAGGTCCTGGCATCTTGAGCTTGAGGTATGCATAATGTGGCACCACATTGAATCTAGCAAATGCGGTTCGCCCGAGCAACGCATGATAACCACTACGGAACGGGACTATGTCGAAGATTAACTCTTCGCTTTGGAAGTTATCTGGGGATCGGAAGACCACTTCCAGTGTAATTGAGCCTGTGCAATGGGCCTCTACACCTGGAATGACGCCTTTAAAGGTCGTTTTTGTGGGTTTGATCCTTGAGGGTTCTATACCCATTTTGCGCACTGTGTCCTGATAAAGCAGGTTCAGGCTGCTACCACCATCCATAAGGACTCGAGTGAGGTGAAATCCGTCAATGATTGGGTCTAGGACCAGTGCGGCGAATCCGCCATGATGGATACTAGTGGGGTGGTCCCTGTGATCGAAGGTGATCAGACAGGAGGACCAAGGGTTGAACTTTGGGGCGACTGGCTCCAACGCATATACGTCCCTGAGCGCACGCTTCCGCTCCCTCTTGAGGATGTGGGTTGCGTATATCATGTTCACCGTCCGCACTTGTGGGGGAAACCTCTTCTGTCCTCCGGTGTGTGGCTGCCGTGATTCCCCCTCGTCATCGCTACGCGGCCCCTTGTCTTTGTTTTCGGCAAGCAACTTGCTGGCCTGCTTGAACACCCAACAATCCCTGTTGGTGTGATTGGCTCGCTTGTCTGGGGTGCCGTATATTTGACACGAGCGATCGAGTATACGGTCCAAGCTGGACGGACCCGGCGTACTTTGTTTGAATGGCTTTTTCCGCTGACCGGGTTTAGAGCTTTTGAATCCGGCATTGACTGTCGTATCCTCGGTATTTTCGCTGTTAATGTGGTGCTTATGTTTGTTGCAACGTGACCTACTATTGCCATCCTTGGTATCCGAGGTACCATGGTTCTTTGATATGTTATTACTGCGAGCCAGCCAGCTGTCTTCTCCCGCACAAAAGCGGGTCATGAGCGTCGTGAGAGCTGCCATAGATTTCGGCTTTTCCTGACCAAGGTGCTGAGCTAGCCACTCGTCTCGGATGTTGTGTTTCAAAGCCGCTAAGGCCTCTGCATCCGGACAGTCGACGACTTGATTTTTCTTTTTAAGGAACCAAGTCCAGAATTGCTCGGCCTACTCTTCTGGCTGCTGAATTAAGTGGCTCAAGTCATCGGCGTCTGGTGGTAGCACATAAGTGCCCTGAAAGTTGTCGAGGAATGCGGCTTCCAGATCCTCCCAACAGCTAATGGAGTCCGCTGGCAAGCTGTTAAGCCAATGCCGCGCTGGTCCTTTGAGCTTTAGTGGGAGGTATTTGATGGCATGTAAGTCATCACCACGGGCCATGTGGATGTGGAGGAGGAAATCCTCGATCCATACTGCGGGATCTGTTGTGCCGTCGTATGATTCAATATTTACAGGTTTGAAACCTTCTGGGAATTGATGTTCCATTACTTCGTCTGTGAAGCATAAGGGGTGTGCGGCGCCTCTGTATTGGGCTATATCGCTACGCAGCTCGAATGGGTCTTGCCCGCTGTGTTCGACCTGGCCGGATTTGCTTTTACTGTATCCGGCATGACGTTTGTCGTCTCACAGAGTGGTGCGCCTTCGTGATCTGTAGATCGATCTTGCATGCTTTGCTTTGTCCTCCAATATGTCCCGCGGGTCTGGCATATCTCCCCAGGCCTTTTTATGTGAATGGCATCAGGGTGGAGGCTGAGTTTTTGGCTGGAATGACTCTCTATCGCGGCCACGAGGTGGCCGATCAGCCGTATCATATGCTTCTTCCTCCAGTCGGGGTAGTAACCTGCACTTTGGGTAATTCTTGGAGGGACGCTCGAGTTTATATTCCTCGGCCACGAGGACTTCAGTCCATTTGTCAGCTAGCAGATCTTGATCAGCTTGAAGCTGCTGCTGCTTTTTCTTGAGGCTATTTGTCGTGGCCATAAGCCGGCGCTTGAAGCGCTCTTGTTCGACGGGATCCTCTGGTACAGCAAATTCATCTTCGCCGAGGCTTGCCTCGTCTTCGGAGGGGGCATGTAATTGTCATCTTCCTCCTCTCCGTCTGCCGCTCTCTCAGGAGGGCTGGCTTCTCCATCCTCCTGCTCTAAATCTTGCTGGAGGGGATTGTTGTTGCCTTCGGCACTATCCGGAGTGTTATTATCTCCTGTGCCGGTATCACCACTTTTGCTTTGGCGGGACTTAGAGCGGTGCCGCTCACATCGATGCTTGGGTTGCTTCTTGGAGGGGTCATCCTCCGCCATCTCATCGCCATTGCCTTCTTTGGGTGTATCCACCATGTATATGTCATATGACGAGGTGGCTTTCCAGTGCCCTATAGGTGCTGGTTCATGTTCGTCTCCTACATCGTTGTCCATACCGTCGATGTCTTCGGGGTCGAAGTCGAGCCTGTCGGTTAAATCATCGATAGTGGCTATGAAGTGGGTGGTGGGTGGGCGTCGAATTTCTTCATCGTCCGCATCCCAATCCTGTTGGCCATAGTCCGGCCAGGGCTCTCCTGACAAAGAGAGAGACCTTAGTGAATTCAGAATGTCGCCAAAGGGCGAGTGCTGAAAGATGTCGGCGGCGGTGAATTCCATGATGGGCGCCCAATCGGATTTGATTGGCAGGGGTGCGGACAGTTCAGAGTCCGGAAAAGAGTCCGGCACCTTGGAGTCATGGGCTTCGCAGAGGATTAGGCTGGTGTTTGGCTCGATCGCTGTTGAGACTGCAGCCCCTAAGGCGGTGTCTAGCCACCCGTCCTCGATTGGCGCAGTTGGCTCCAAGCTAAGGGTCGGAGCTGATGCGGGCGCGGCCTCTGGGGTACTGTTCGGCGGTAGAGCTAGGTCATACCCATCGTGACAGTGCGGCGCGCCCGGCTGCGGCTCGAATTCGTCGAAGATCAAGTCTCCACGGATGTCGACCGTGTAGTTCAAACTTCCAAATCTGACCTGATGGCCAGGGGCGTAGCTTTCAATCTTCTCCAGATGGCCAAGCGAATTAGCCCGCAGTGCAAAGCCACCAAATACGAAGATCTGTCCGGGGAGAAAAGTCTCACCCTGGACTGCATCATTGTTGATGATCGGAGGAGCCATCGAGCCTAACGGCGACGACACAGAGGAACTCTCAATGAAAGCACCAATGTCGGTGTGAAAACCGGCGGATCTCGGGTAGGGGGTCCCGAACTATGCGTCTAGGCCGGATGGTAACAGGAGGCAGGGGACACGATGTTTTACCCAGGTTCGGGCCCTCTTGATGGAGGTAAAACCCTACGTCCTGCTTGATTAATATTGATGATATGGGTAGTACAAGAGTAGATCTACCACGAGGTCAGAGAGGCTAAACCCTAGAAGCTAGCCTATGGTATGATTGTATGTTATGGTTGTTGTCCTACGGACTAAAACCCTTCGGTTTATATAGACACCGGAGAGGGTTAGGGTTACACAAGGTCGGTTACAAAGGAGGAGATATCCATATCCGTATTGCCTAGCTTGCCTTCCATGCCAAGTAGAGTCCCACCCGGACACGAGACGAAGTCTTCAATCCTGTATCTTCATAGTCTAACAGTCCAGCCAATGGAGATAGTCCGGCTGTCCGGAGACCCCCTAATCCAGGACTCCCTCACAGGGTGTTTTTACATTTACCCCCTAGCTGTGTGAATGAGCTGCCTATTAAAAAGACAAGGATTCAGATCCAACTCACACCATCCTCCCTTGGCGAGCCTTCAGCGGAGCGCATCCGACAGAGATCCATTCCATCATGGCCGGTCGACGCAGCTCCTCCTCTCACTCCCCTAGCCCCAAGCCTAGAGATTGGGAGAGATGTTCCGTCCCGCACAACAAATTGGTGATGCTTCAGACCAAGGGATTTCTCCCCCAGCATACGTGGTCCCGGTTCGAGCCGGTCTCGCCACCTATAATGGCGGAGAGCAAGCGGAGAGCTTTACCAATCCCTCCAAGGGAGAGCGGGTATGGCTTGTCCCTCATTTGGTAAGAGGGCTCGTATTTCCAATTCATCCGTTTCTTCGGGGGCTCCTGGAGTTCTACGGCCTCAAGTTGCACAACCTTACGCCTGCCTCCATATTGCATATCGCGGGATTCGTAGCCCTTTGCGAGCTATTTTTGGGCTGTGAGGCTCATTTCGCGCTGTGGAAAAAGCTGTTCTACCTTGTGCCCCGTTCTCAGAAGGGGTCAATATATCAGGTGGGCGGAGCCGAAGTGTGGCGTATCGCCGGGGCCGGATATCTATCTGGAACCCCAAAGAAGACATCCGAAGAATGGCCTTTAGAATGGTTTTATATAGAAGACGTCCCTCTCCCGGATCCTATTCGAATCGGCCTTCCTGAGTTCGACAACGCTCCTTTGAAGAAGCGCCGGAGCTGGCGTCCATGGAGCTCCCTGGAGGAAGATGACAGGGACATTCTTTACCTAATGAGCCGGATAAGTTTATTAGCTCGATCCGGATTGACCATGATCAAGGTCATGGCCACATGTTTATGCGGGGGGTGCAGCCGCTTTAGTATAGAGGCTACCCCATGTGGGATTTTAACGGGGAGGATGACGCCACCCGCTACGGCCGTAAAGGGTCGGGATCGGTTGCTGATCTAATAAAGATCTTATCCACTTTGTACAAGGGAGAAGAGGAGGAATTCCTCCGCGTCAACCCGCAGGGCGGATTTTCTATGTACAATCCTCCGAGCTGGGTGTCGGTGTCAAAACCGGCGGATCTCGGGTAGGGGGTCCTGAACTGTGCGTCTAGGCGGATGGTAACAGGAGGCAGGGGACACAACGTTTTACCCAGGTTCTGGCCCTCTTGATGGAGGTAAAACCCTATGTCCTGCTTGATTAATATTGATGATATGGGTAGTACAAGAGTAGATCTGCCACGAGATCAAAGAGGATAAACCCTAGAAGCTAGCCTATGGTATGATTGTTGTTCGTCCTATGGACTAAAACCCTCCGGTTTATATAGACACCAGAGAGGGCTAGGGTTACACAGAGTCAGTTACAATGGTAGGAGATCTACATATCCGTATCGCTAAGCTTGCCTTCACGCCAAGAAAAGTCCCTTCCGGACACAGGACAAAGTCTTCAATCTTGTATCTTCATAGTCCAGGAGTCCGGCCGAAGGTATAGTCCGGCTATCCGGACACCCCCTAATCCAGGACTCCCTCAGTAGCCCTTGAATCAGGCTTCAATGACGACGAGTCCGGCGTGCAGATTGTCTTCGGCATTGCAAGGCGGGGTCCTCCTCCAAGTACCTCATAGAAGATTTTGAACACAAAGGTAGTGTCCGGTTCTGCAAAATAAGTTTCCACATATTGCCATAGGGAGAATAATACTTACACAAATCTAATCTGCTGACGTATTCCGTAGCATGACGTCACACCACGGCCAAGTCTTTATTCAAATCATTTTACTGTCCCACCTCAGCATGTTTAGCGAGGCGGTTTCCTTGGCACGTCTTGTCAAAGCAGAGATCGTGTCCCCTTATTCCGGGATTCTCATCAATATGGGTGTGGGTAACCCAACCATTCCCGTTGGTATGTTTTCTCGATCAAAGGCGAGTCCCAAACGGTCACGGGGAGGGCCCTTGGTATTCAACCTCTTATAAAGAGACCAAGGCCTTACTCATTTCTTTCAATCTCAAACGAGTTCGCCCTTCGCCTCGAGTTCCAACACCCAAGGCTCCAGATTTCAGGCGCTTCGGACTTTCGACAATGTCCGGCTCCGACCTTCGAGGCCGATGGATGCCCTCCTCCGTCACGGCGGAGGAGGTGCTGAAGTTGAGAGAGGCCAGGTTCTTGACCGGCGAAATCTCGCACAGGCTGCCTGCTCAAGGGCAGGTCATTCCCTCTCCCAAGCCTGGTGAGAGTGTGGTGTTCATGTCTCACTTCCTTCGGGGGCTAGGCTTCCCGACGGATCCCTTTGTGAGGGGGCTCATGTTTTATTATGGGCTGGAATTTCACGACTTAGCTCCGGAGTCCATCCTCCATATTTCCTCATTCATCGTCGTGTGTGAAGCCTTCCTCCGTATCACTCCTCACTTCGGACTATGGCTCAAGACCTTCAAAGTAGATCCGAAGATGATCGACGGACGACACGCGGAGTGCGGAGGTGCTTTTATAAGCAAGAATGCTGGTGCCCCATGGCCCGAGGGCTCTTTTCAAGAGGAGTCCAGCTTATGGCAACGAGAGTGGTTTTATATCACAGCTCCCAGGAGCACCAAGTGGGTGGCGCTCCCTGCTTTCCACTAGGGTCCCCCGCCACGACTGGCATCATGGGTCAATAAGGGGCTGGACTGGGGGTCGGCAAAGGACGTGCCCCTATTGCAGGGCCGCATCCGAGATCTCCTAGAAAGAGACATCAGTCTGGTCATGGCGATGCAGGTTATGTTAATGCGCCGAGTTTTGCCCTGCAAACGTCGCCCCCTTCGCCTGTGGGAGTTCAACCCGGAGGGACCATGAGTTCTCCAACATTTTCTTGGCATGACACCCCTGGAGATGTACAAATTGTTCTTCGGACCACAAGTAGTGTGTCCGGGTTCTACGGAGGACGCAGGTCTGAGCTGCAATCGTCCGGATACTCAAGTAAGTGGCCTTGTACCCGGACTCGCTATCCTTTAAACATGAGTGGATAGCGAAAGCAAAGCTAATCAGGTGTCCGCCCCCCCTCCCTGAGACCACACCGGGTCCCGTGCTAGTCAGGATGTTGGAGGTTGTGCCTTCAAAGGAAAGCGAGGGAGGGGGCATGGAAGCTACAGCCTCCTCGAAGGAGGTTGTCCGGAAGGGAGGAATCGAAAATTCCTCTCCTCAGGGGAAGAAGAGGACCGCCTCTGAAGACCCGGAGACCATGGCCTCAAAGCGGGGGAAGAAATCTTCGCCAGAGTGTCCTGTGCTGGGGGATACTTCGTCTGAATTATGCCCTCAAGGGGATCAGCCCTCCACCGAGCCGTAAGTAGAGAGGAGTTTTCTTTTTAAGAAACTAGAGAAATCCTTGCTTTATATCTGAGAAAAGTAATCAAAAATTTTACCTTGTAGCTCGGACCTTAGCCCTTCTCAGCAGAGCTCGTCTTCGGGGGATCTACTTCCGGAGATGATGGAGAGCGGAACGCCTCCCCCTGCCGTACCGCCTTGCGAGGCGGGCAACCATGAGGTATCGTCGCGGAGGGTTTATCCCAATCTGGCAGGGCCGGAAGGTAGTCATATGGCCCCCCAAAGCCCTCCGCGTCTGGCCTTCAGAAAGGGCCATCGGACGAGCCCGGCGCCGTCTGGTGCATGGTCGGAGGAGCTGAAGGAGCTGCTAGGGCGAGCATCTATCTCAGAGGAGCATCATGCATTGATGGGTACGGTGATTGAGAGGATTTATTCCGCGGAGAGCGGATTGCACGAGGCCGTCAGGAGTTTACTGACAGGTTTTGAGGTACGCGAAATAATGTACCCTTTTTGGATAGTTGCGCATAAATAAGATGCGCCCTGTGTAGATAGTAGCCCCTGAGACTCTGTGCGTTGTCAAAAGTGACGGCGCGCAGAGGATCATAATCCGAGGTCTAATATGCCGCCTTCATACGTAGGTCGCGAAGTGTTCGGTGTCAAGCCGGATTGATGAATTTGCCGAGCTAAAGCGGCAACTTGACGTGGCAGGTGCCGACATTGCACTTGTCAACAAGCGGCTTGACGAGGCCCAAGGTACGTAATTCCTCCGGCAGCACCTGGTAAGAGGAGCTTTATGCCAGTATCTTACAATGTGTGCGCTTGATGCAGATGGTGCTGCTGCCATGGGGAATCTTTGGGCAGAACTTGCCCGAGCCAAGGAGCAAGCTGTAACGCCCTCGATGCGGCTATATCTCCCATGTGTCGAAGCACGACTTAGAGGCATAACCGCATTGAAAGCCATGTCGCAAGTGAGGTAATCTTACCACAACCCATGTAATACATAAGGGAAACAGATAAATGGTTGGCTTACAATCGCCACTTCACACAATACATGAATAAAGCATTACATCATCCAATTACAATCAAGGTCCGACTTAGGAACCAAAATAAAAGAAGAACCCCAAATGCGACAAGGTCCCCGATCGACCCCAACTGGGCTCCACTAATGATCAACTAGAACGAAACGACACAAAGGACAAGATCTTCATCGAGCTCCTCATGAACTTGGTTGCGTCATCTGCATGGACTCATCGGCACCTGCAAACTGGTTTTGGAAGTATCTGTGAGCCACGGGGACTCAGCAATCTCGCACCCTCGCGATCAAGACTATTTAAGCTTGTGGGTAAGGTAAAAGGTATGAGGTGGAGCTGCAGCAAGCGACTAGCATATATGGTGGCTAACATACGCAAATGAGAGCGAGAAGAGAAGGCAAAGCACGGTCGATAAAAGTATGATCAAGAAGTGATCCTAGAACAACCTACGTCAAGCATAACTCCAACACCGTGTTCACTTCCCGGACTCCGCCGGAAAGAGACCATCACGGTTACACACGCGGTTGATGTATTTTAATTAAGGTCAACTTTAGGTTTTCTACAACCGGACATTAACAAATTCCCATCTGCCCATAACTGCGGGCACGGCTTTCGAAAGTTCAAATCCCTGCAAGGGAGTCCCAACTTAGCCCATCACAAGCTCTCGCGGTCAACGAAGGATAAACCTTCTCTCCAGACATTCCGATCAGACTCGGCATCCCGGTTCTACAAGACAACTTCGACAAAGATAAAACAAGTCCAGCAACACCGCCCGAATGTGCCGACAAATCTCGATAGGAGCTGCACATATCTCGTTCTCAGGGCACACTTAGATTGTCTAAACTTCCGGTAGGCCAGCCCAGAGTTGCCCCTGGTGGTCACCGGCGGCTGACAGTTTGGACCAACACTCAGAGGAGCACTGGCCGGGGGGGTGTTAAAATAATGATGACCCTTGAGTCTGCAGAACCCAAGGGAAAGAAAAGGCTAGGTGGCAAATGGTAAAACCAAGGTTGGGCATTGCTGGAGGAGTTTTATTCAAGGCAAACTTTCAAGGGGTTCCCATTATTACCCAACCGCGTAAGGAACGCAAAATCCGGGAACATAACACCAATATGACGGAAACTAGGGCGGCAAGAGTGGAACAAAATACTAGGCGAGAGGCCGAGCCTTCCACCCTTTACCAAGTATATAGATGCATTAAGATAACAAGATAATATAATGATATCCCAACAAGTAAATAATGTTCCAACAAGGAACGACCTTCAATCTTCACCTGCAACTAGCAACGCTATAAGAGGGGCTGAGCAAAGCGGTAACATAGCCAATCAACGGTTTGCTAGGACATGGTGGGTTAGAGGTTTGACATGGCAATTTGGGAGGGAAGATAAGCAAGTGGTAGGCATCGTAGCATAGGCATAGCAAAAGAGCGAGCATCTAGCAAAGCAAAGATAGAAGTGATTTCGAGGGTATGATCATCTTGCCTGAAATCCCGCAAGGAAGAAGAACGAGTCCATGAAGAAGACAAATGGACGTAGACGAACGAATCCTCACAACACGACATAAACGGAACCAACCCGAAGAAGCAAACACCAGAAAAGAAAGCACACAACATAGTAAACAACCAACACATGAACACGATATGATATGCGGGATGCGGTATGCGATGCATACGCATTATTTGCAAGGGAACGAATGAACCTGGCCTCAACTTGGAAATCCAAGAGTGCCACTGGAAAGATTAGGTGATTTCGGTTGAAATCGATATAAAGATCACCGGAATCGGATGCACGGTTTGGAAATGGCAAGCAAAACAAATGTGGCACCGGTCTGCGATAAACAGCAAGTAGCCAACTAAATGCAACAAGATAAATATGCTACAGCACTCAAACATGGCAACAAAATACATGGCAGGGATCCATTCATAAATCTTAACAAAAGATGAACACTGAGCTACGGCTAATTCATCCATTAACAGGTTCAAACAAGCATGGCAAAAGTCAATTGGTAAACAGATCTCAGACTTAGTGAAATTAACACTTGTCTGGAATTTCAGATCAGGTAGCACACTTTGGAGCATGAAAACTATAAGCTACATGAACTTAACATGGCAAAGTAAAGCATAGCATGGAGCTACTCAAAGAGCTTAACAAAAGTCCCTTAGTGACCTTGAGCCAAAAGGGATCAGAAAATACAATTGCAAGCATGTGAACATGGCAAAAACATAAACAGATCTCAGACTTAGAGAAAAACTGGAGCATGCAAATCAGATATCAAGTAGGCATGTTTACGAGCTCGATGCACTCACTACAGGGCATGTCATGACAATCTAATCATACACCCATTAAAAATACACGTTGTATAAGCTATACATGGAAAGAACAACAACATACCATGCACGGATCAACAACAACATCCTCGGCAAAATCGCTAACAAGTAGACAATCCGCCCAGAATTCATGAAATAGCGAAAGTAGAGCTCGATTGACTCAAGCTAGGGTGCTCCATAATTGCAAACAAAGACATGGATGGATAGAACACTACAAGATTAACAAATCATCCTTAGTGATCATCCTCAAAAGAGACACATATCACTAGGAAACAACATGAACATATGGCATAATGACATAAACAAACCAAGGACTTAGTGGAATTGCTAAGTCCCTGAAATCAGCATTAACGATTGCACCACTTTGCAAACTTGTGCTAGTCACCACACACATCTCAAAAATACATGGATGGAACCTCTAGAAAGATGACAAAGCATATAACAAAACATATGTAGATCTCGGGGGCATATCATGCACATAATAATCATGGCAAAAAATGACAAATAGCTAATTGGAGCAGCAGATCTGACAATTATCTCAAATAGCATTCTTCCAACAGCATTTCGGGCATCAAGATGAGCTCAAATTAAAATGCTGCAATGAGATGAAATGATGTGCTCTCTGAGGCGAACATTTTGATATGCTACACGCCCAAAACGGAGCTACGGATGCAAAGTTACGACATGATGAACATGGCCATTTGAAATATGGAAAGCTCGGGGACTTAGAAGAAATTACCACCTCCAGAACTAGATCTAGGGTTCCGAGGTCAACGACGAAGCCGGTGGCTTTTCCGACGATGTGGCGGCGGGACGGTGCCGGAGGATGGCCGGAGAGCTCGAGGACGGCCGGATCCGGTCCGGCCCGACCGGATCCGCGGCAAGGTGGCGGTGGCGCGCGCTCCGGCGAGGCGAGGCGAGGTGGCGCGGGGTGGTCCGGCGACCGAGGCGGCGGGGCAGGACGCTGGCGAGCATGGCGGCGGCGGCGGGGCAGGACGCCGGCGAGCATGGCGGCGGCGGCGAGGCATACGGCGGCGAGCATGGCGGCGGAGGGAGGCGCTGACGAACCGGGTGCGATTGGCGGCGGCAGGCGCCCGACCGGGCCGGGAGGGCCGCGGCTGGGCCCGGCGGGCCTGGCGGGTGGTGCGGCGAAGTGGGGAGGCCGGGCGGACACGTGGCAGCGGCTGAGTGGCTACGGGAGGCGGCGGCGCTGACGTGTCACACTCCCATTGGTCGGAGCGATGTGCCAGCGGCGGCGGACTCGTCCAGCGGCGGGACGGACATGTCCGGTGGCGCGAGCAGGACGACGCTTAGGGTTCATCCGTGAATTTCGGGAGGGGAGCACATATTTATAGGTAGAGGGAGCTAGGAGAGTCCAAATGAGGTGCGGTTTTTGGCCACGCGATCGTGATTGAACAACCGAGATGATGGAGAGGGTTTTGGTGGGTTTTGGGCCAAATTGGAGGGGTGTTGGGCTGCAAAACACACGAGGCCTTTTCGGTCCCTTGCTTAACCGTTGGAGCATCAAACGAAGTCCAAATGGTACGAAACTTGACAGGTGGTCTACCGGTAGTAAACCAAGGCCGCTTGGCAAGTCTCGGTCCAATCCGGAAATGTTTAACCCCCACACACGAAAGAAAGGTAGAAATGACCACCGGAGGAGATAGGAGCACCGGAATGCAAAACGGACAACGGGGAAAATGCTCGGATGCATGAGACGAACATGTATGCAAATGAAATGCACATGATGACATGATATGCAATGCATGACACGCAAGAAAATGACAAGGCAACAACAACGAATAACTGGAGGACACCTGGCACAGCGGTCTCAGTGCGTTACACAAGCCAGGAAGAGTGATGCGGCAGCCGGAAAGGCAATTGAAAAGCTGAAAGCCGAACAGGCTGCTCACTGCCGAAGCAAGAAGGAGATGGCCGAGATGGCCGTGAAGCTGAAGAGCGCTGCTGACCGTTGCAAGCTTCTTGAAAAAGAAGATCAGGCGGAACAGACGGACCTGGAGAAGGCCGTTTCCGATGCCAAGGATGCTCGCTCTGCAATGAGAGCTATGAAGGAGGAGCTGCGTCGGGCCGGAGAGATCGCGGCTGGAAAGCCCTTTATGCTGCGAAGGAAGTTCTATGATCCTAAACATGCTCCGTTAGAACGGATGTGGAGTACAGCGGACACCTATCTGGATTTGGCAGCGAGTGCCGCGGATGCGGCCGAACACTTCCGAGATCAAGAAGATCGCGAAGTGGAAAAGCTGTTTTGGTTGCACTTCCACAATCCGGAGCGTCCATTGTCATTAGCCGATCGTTTGGCCGAATGGGCCGAGCTAAATAGGTTGTCCGGACTCACCATGAAGTATGTCATGAGTCATCTGTGGCCAGAGAGCCCAGAGCCGAAAAGTTATTTCAACTTGGTGCAGCAGTTCCTTGGTGCGGCGCCGCATATCAATGCAATGAAGAGGTCAGCATGCATAAAGGGTGCGCGGATGGCTCTTGCCCGTGTGAAAACATACTGGGCGGAAATGGAGGCCACCGCTGTTGCATCCCCAGACTCGGATGGAAGCCGAGTACCTGCCAAGCACTATTTTCAGGAAGTTCTGTAAGGCGCTTGTTTAATAGAGACGCAGTGCTCGAAGGATACTATATTCGAATAGCATATATTTTTGTAAAACAATATTTTGATAAATTGTAGAAGCTTTTTATACTTGTGCCTGCAAGTATTATAATACCTCCTGTGCGGCCGTTTAACATATATGTATATATAATCTGAAAGATGGCAGTCGTCGGCTTCAGCCCCCACGCACATAATGCGGGGGTGTTCGCAGAAGGTGCATTTTCACACTTGATCCAATGTCTTGGTCCTACAAAGGAGGTGATAGCGTAGCGAACTAGGCAATCGGACTATGATGCTTTATCACTTTCACTTAGCCATGGGAGTTTGATAGTGAGGCTACTTATATAGCCCCTGGTGGCGCCTGCGCTCGCCCGAACTCGGGGCGTGTCGTGGTTTTGTTACGGCAGATGTCCTCGTGAAAGGACTTAGTCGTGGAGCCATCGCAACGGGTTAGCTTGAAGGGGTTAAAGCGGACACATGGACGCAAGAGAGTTTATACTAATTCGGCCCCTTCAATGAAGGTAAAAGCCTACGTCTAGTTGTGATGGAATTGATGGGGTTTCGATGACTAGGGAGCAAACAAGCTTCGCCTAAGTCTCGAGTTGTTGTCTGTTGTCCTTGAACCGCCGCCGGGCCGTCCCCTTATATACATGGGTGATGCCCGTCGGTTTACAGAGTCCCAACACCGGCTCATATACGTGTTCGGTTTGGTCTCTACTTATTCCTAACTTACAGTACAAGTTTACATACCGACGCCGGTTTACGGCTACAGGCCTTAAACCAATCATGGGCTTTAAGCCCTCATCTACCTTCATGGGCTTTAACATACTTAACTACTGATGAAGTTTACCCGGCCCAGATAGACCGGTTTACGCCCAGTAGTAATATCCCCAACATTAGGCCCGAGATTGATTTGAACAGGTTCATGTCAATCCTTTAGCAAAAAACATCATCTTCAACATCTTCTTGTAGTTTGGTGAACTGCTGTGATGTCATCTTCTCTGATTACTGTAAACCGGAGTGACATCATCTGTCATAAAGAAACTATCCATGATACCTTTTTGTTTAATAGATCTGCAACAATCGAGGCGATAGCTCCGTTTCCAAATTCACGGCCCCTTGATTCTCGTTCCTGACACATGTCCCTTTCTTTATAAATAGGACCAAAGGGTCATTTCTTTTTTCCCCTTCGTGCCCTTCTGCTTCGTCTTCCTCGCGTCGCCCAGCTTCGGAGCTCCGCCGCCGCCGTCAACTACTGCACCAACCTTGGCCGCTGCATCACCCTGAGCGTACCAGAGCACCGCGGCGACCTTCCGCGTCTTCCTCAGCTCCGGTAAGTCTTCTATCTTTTTCATTATAGATCTGTTCTAGGGTTTCCATGCTCTCTAGTGTTCATCGCCTGCTCCTTGTTCATATGCTAGATCTTTAGACGAGTCTGTGAATCTTTGCTTTTGTGTAGCAGTAGTTTTTACCCTCTGTTTTCACTTTCGCATATTAAGACCATAGATCTTATCCGTAGCGATGGCTCATTGATTCGGCACTGCTCCTTTTGGGCCTTGAATTTTTATCTCTTTTATGAACATGTTCCAGATCCAACGCTGTAGTATAATCTTGTGAAACCTGTTTTTGCATACTTACTCATCTGCAATCTCGACTGTTTCAATGTTTAGACCAGGCGGTTTAACTTTGTAGAAAAAATTGCCAAACCGGTATATACCATTAGTCCCCTTGTTGAACCGCCAGATGCTGTTGCTTCATAAAACTCCGGTTTAGATAGAGCTGTCTCCGGTTTAACATTGTACATACCAGTGTACTTTAATCAATGCATTCTTGAACCGGAATCACCTATCTTGTAGATTTCATCATGGCCAAGCAAGTATATGAGTGCAACTGGGTTCCTTCTCGCGTCACAGAGACTCAACTGAACAATTTAGTCCTGATCGGCGCTTTAGGCAGCAAAAACACCATCCATTGGAGGGTCCCTGGCAAAGAATGCCCTCCCACACCTCAAGAAGGAGAGGTCGTCGTTTTCGTAGATCACTTAGCCCGGGGCTTTAAGCCGCCCGGTTCTAAATTTTACCGGGATGTTTTGGCCAATTTTCAACTCCGCCCACAAGACACTGGCCCCAACTCTGTTACAAACATGTGTCACTTCCAAGTGCTCTGTGAGGTGTTCTTTCAAGAGGAGCCCACAGTTGAGTTGTTCAGAGACTGCTTCCATCTAAACCGCCGTACTGAGTTTACTGACGGTTCCAATACGGAATTGGGTGGTGTGGCGATTCAGAAAAGGAAAGAGGTCACATACCCTCACGCCAAACTGCACAGCCACCCCAAAGAGTGGAATCAAACATGGTTCTATTGCAAAGACACCTCCCCTGCTGGTGAAAATCCTTTGCCTGGCTTTCGTCCGGAGCGGCTTAGCAATACACACCCCTTTCCGCAAAGGTTGACTGCCAAGGAGAGAAGCAAATACGCTCCTCAACTGTCCAAGCTCAGAGCCTTCATGGCCAACGGTTTAACAGGGGTTGATCTCGCTCGCTGTTGGATATCGTGGAGCATACTGCCCCTTAGTCAGCGCTCCGGTTTGATGTGCGAGTATACTGGCAGTGTTGATGACCCACTGCGACATGCTAACATCCATCTCACCGATGAAGAAATCACAGAGGCTGTGAATAAAATGCTGAATGAACCGGAACACATCTGTGCTCGAACCGGCCTGCTTCCCTTCTGTGCCACCAACAAACCGCCAGCTGTAAGAGTTTGATTTTTCTTTTTACTGAACCTGTTATTGATATATCTGGTCATTGTTTAATATCAATGTCTGTTTAAACAGGGCAATGATCCATTTTGGAGCAAGAAACTTCCACAATAGAAGCCAGAAAAAACAGACAAACCGGAAAGACCAACCCGGCCAAAGACTAAAGTCGTGAAACGGCCTGCTCATAAGAAGAAAACCACTGCATCTTCTGATCCGGCCCCTGATGATGATGTGGGTAATCCGGACCTTGAGGTAGAGCTTGACTCACTTGGCTTATTTTTCATACGCCTTATTGATGATGATATTTGTCAGGATGATGCCGAAGCCAGCCATGCTGATGCTGCAGAGGTAATTACTCTCTCTTCCGATTCAAACCCTTTGCCTTCACTAAAAATCCGTCAGGCAAACCGGAAGGTTAAATTTTCTCATCCTCTTGCTTACTTGGATCCCAAATTTCTTATGAAGACCCAACAGCACGAAGCTCGCCGCACAACCCGACACATCGGCCAAGTAGTTACCTCCGCCGGTTTACCGAACAGTCCGGTTCAGAAATGCCATTCAGAGGTCTCTAATTTGCTTGTCAGTGCTTGTCCTAAAGCGGGATGTTTTCGTCAACCTTTTAATCCATCTGACTCCGATTATCAGGTTACTTCCCACTCATCCTCTGGCGAGTCATCGGCTACTCAGCTGCCACCGCTCAAAATGGTGCTTGGGTAAGCTATACTTATCATGGTATTTCTGGCACATCACCTTGGAACATATGCTGTTTTTGACTTTGTTATTCCTTTCAGGGCCAAGCCTAGGCCGACCAAAAAGGCTCGCCTGGATAAAGCGGCCGAGGAAGACGCCATCCCTGAACCGGGTAAAACACCAGATCTTGAAGCGGCTTTTCCTGAAGATATACCCAATGATCCACCACAGCAGGATGACGATTTTATTGCTGAAGAAAGGCCTATTGACACCTCAAGCCCTGTCAACCAGCCCACAAGCCCCATCTGGATTGAAAAATCCACCAGTCCATCAAAGCCTACTGATAAGCCAACGACCCCAGTGCAAACCGGCGATGCCAAGGATGATGAGGTTGTCATTACTGGCATTGGTCGCACAGAGCCAGGCAATCCCGTTGCTTTATCCAGACACACTGCCAAGGAAGAATTTGCTGCCATTGGTAAGGGAAAATGGAATGCCGATCTGACAACTTATGCCGCTCTGAACGCCCAAGATCTCCATTCCGGCTATCTGAACCGGATATACACCGGCCGTGACTATGAAGCTGGTCTGGTGAATATGATGAAAGAGAAATTTGAGGTAACTTCCATGTACTTATCTGCGTATGTACTTCAATCTGTCAACTCCCCTAGCCCCCAAGGGCCAGTTTAGAATCTCCGTTCAAACCGGGACTTGTCAATGCAGACTTCAATGTTTTCTGAATTTGCTGATATAGCCCCCAAGGGCTGGTTCAACTTAGTGGAGTTAAACCGGGACTTTAGGTAATCAAGATTGTAGCAGTAATATTAACTGAGCAAATAGCCATTAGCCCCCAAGTGCCAAGTTGAATACTTGTATTGATCTTGGGACTTTATAATCAAGTGAAATATGAAGATCAAATAGGCATTAGCCCCCAAGTGCCAAGTGCATAACTTGTTATGTGGTTGGCGCTTTAATTCTTGCACTGCTTGCTGAATCATATGACTGTCTGTATGCAGGCTGAGCTGAAGACAAAAGAAAACCAAGTCGCCGATCTCCAAGAAAATCTAAAGTCCCAACAGACTGAAACCTCAAAAGCAAAAGAGGAGTTGACCAGCGCCTTGAGCGTCATGGAACAGCTTAAGGAAGGCTTCAAGAAAGGGCGGGTGGGTTGGGCTACTGAGAAGGCCGCTTTAACTAAGCGAGTTGAAAATGACGACGCCGCACTTAAACCGGTGGTAGATGAACTGACCAACGTAAAGCGTCAAGTGCATGCCATGACTGCCGCCATCTTTGGTAAGCTTTCTTGACTTCTGTAGTAACTTGGCCTTCTTATGATGTGTCTGGTTTGTGAATCCTTTGTAATGTTGTAGGGACACGCATTGGTCACTTGGGGTCAGATGTGTGGAAGAAGTTGAAGGCTGCCTACACATTGACAGAGCAATTGTATACTGGCGTGCAGCGGATCATCTCAACTGCGTCCCACAACAATTCGGCACCCACTTTGATTCAGGACACTCTGAAGAGACTGTCGATGCTTCCTGCCCAAGTTGAAGAGCTGAAGAAATCTGCTGCTCAAACCGGTGCGATCAATGCCTTAATCCGGGCAAAAGCTTGGGTGCCGGATTTTGATCCTGTTGAAGCGGCTCAGTGCTATCCCAGCTTGAAGGAAGACGGGTCAGAGTTTAGTGAAGCGGATCTGCGAGCAATAAACCGGGAGGTGCGTTCGTTAGCTTGTCAATCGGTTGAAGAAGCAGACTTGTCTCATTATCAAGCCCAATATGACAACCAAAACAAGCGAGTAGTTGCACCAATTCCTGAAGCGTAAAATCTTATCCCTCCAATCCGTAAGCATACTTACGCTCCCGATATTGAACAGTCGTTGCTGATCCATGATGAAGTTGTCTTTCAAGCATTAATGGGAATTGACTGGACAACTGTTGATTTCTAGCCGCTGGGTAGAGAAGCTGAAGTTGAAGCGGCGCGGGATGACCCACAACCATCAGGCCAGGCTGGTAACCAAGCCTGAACCGGAAGCCGGTTTAAACTGCTTCTCCTTTGCGAAAAAACAATGATCTTATTTTGGGCACCGTGTTGCCTTGTAATAGGCTAGCCGATACTCTTGATTTTGATATGCCTTCGTGCATAATTACTGCAACTTGTTCTTCCTTTGGGTGATGAACTGACCAAAGTATTTTCTGCAATACAAAAAATCTTAAAGTGCCACCGCGGTTGTACCGTCAGGCAGAGTATGATGTCTGCATATATGAAATCAAAATATCTGAAAATTAAGCATATGATCAAATCTTTGGGATACATAATACCTGCCATCGTTGGGCATGAAGTTGGCTTGGCCAATCTTAAAGCGGAGGTTTATAAACCCACACTGTTGGAGGAGATAGCAGCTCCTGTATATATATAATGCCGGTTTACCATGTAAACCGTGCTGGGTTATAATAAAACACCGTGTTACTCCGTAATAGGATGTTTATAAAAAATCAAACCGGGCAAATAGTCTCCGGATTAAAAATGGGCCGTGTTCCGTCAATTGATAGTTTGAACCGGTTTAAAACTTTGTCAGTTTACAAACGCAACAAAAAGAAAGACATATCTATCAAAGAAAATTGTGAAGCAAAGGCAATGATAAAACCGTTTGCAAAAAGAGGCTTATTTGAGCCGATCAGATGGCGTTACCATGGTCGGACACGACCAAGCTCCCGATAGGTGTAGCTATGGTTCAAGTCAGCCAGGTCCCCAAATGAAACCGTGGCATTTATGCCAATCAAGAGGCGTGGCAATGGTTCGGGTTCGACCAAGCCCCCAAGTGATTCTGTGGCCTTAGGCCGATCAAGAGGCGTGACTGGTTCAGACGTGACCAAGTCCCCAAGTGATCTGGTGGCTCTCGCCTATCAAGAGGTGTTGCATTGGTTCGGACACGACCAAGCCCCCAAGTGATATAACATGATGCTTTGAAAAGCTAACTCAAGGGGTAAACCGGAGGCCGCTTTAGAACAACTCCGTGTAACCACACATGATGTAAAAGAACAGATACCCCGCTTTAGCTGAGGTTCCGGTTTATTATATTTAATCATAATATATACATCATCGTAATATGTACATAAGTAGAGCCAATGGCTCAGGTATAGTAAGGCCGAAGATGAGCTATGTTCCACGGCCTGTTGGTCTCCTCCTCTGATGTACGTGAGTCTTTATGCTCTCGAATATCGATCAGATAGTATGACCCGTTGTGCAGATTCTTGCTGACCACGAAAGGTCCCTCCCAAGGTGGGGATAGCTTATGCATATCAGTCTGATCTTGGATGAGCCGAAGCACCAAATCTCCTTCCTGAAAGGTTCTGGTTCTGACTCGGCGACTGTGATAACGACGAAGATCCTGTTGGTAAATCGCCGAGCGGGCGGCTGCTATGTCACGTTCTTCATCCAACAGGTCCAAAGCGTCTTGCCGTGCTGTCTCGTTGTCCGCTTCAACATAAGCCGCCACACGAGGTGAGTCATGACGGATATCACTTGGGAGAACCGCCTCCGCTCCGTAGACCATGAAGAACGGCGTGTATCCTGTTGATCTGTTGGGTGTAGTATTGATGCTCCATAACACAGATGGTAACTCTTCTACCCAACAACCCGGTGTTCTCTGCAAAGGAACCATAAGCCGGGGCTTGATGCCTCTCAAGATCTCTTGATTAGCCCTTTCTGCTTGACCATTGGACTGTGGGTGTGCCACTGATGAAACGTCAAGCCGGATGTGCTCCCGTTCGCAGAACTCCTTCATGGCACCCTTGGACAAATTGGTACCATTATCTGTGATGATACTGTGTGGAAAGCCAAACCGGAAAATCACTTTTTTGATGAACTGAACCGCCGTGGCCGCATCACACTTGCTAACAGGTTCTGCCTCCACCCACTTTGTAAACTTGTCAACCGCCACCAGGAGGTGGGTCTTCTTATCTTTGGACCTTTTGAAAGGCCCAACCATATCCAGCCCCCAAGTCGCAAACGGCCAAGTAATTGGAATCATTCTCAATTCTTGAGCCGGCACATGAGCACGTCTTGAAAACTTTTGGCAACCGTCACATCGTCTGACCAGATCCTCCGCATCAGCATGAGCAGTTAACCAATAGAAGCCATGGCGAAACGCTTTAGCCACCAAAGATTTTGAACCGGCATGGTGACCACAATCTCCTTCGTGGATCTCACGCAAAATTTCACAGCCTTCTTCAGGAGACACACAGCGTTGAAACGCCCCTGATACACTGCAATGATGCAACTCGCCATTGACAATAGTCATGGACTTGGACCGCCGGATTATCTGTCGGGCCAGAGTCTCATCCTCTGGTAACTCGCCCCGGTTCATGTACGCCAGGTAAGGAAGCGTCCAATCCGGAATGACATGAAGAGCTGCCACCAATTGAGCCTCCGGATCAGGAATAGCCAAATCCGCTTCACCAGGGAGCTTGACCGACGGGTTGTGCAGCACATCCAGAAAAACATTGGGCGGGACCGGTTTGCGCTGAGAGCCCAGCCGGCTTAAAGCGTCCGCCGCTTCATTCTTCCGTCGGTCCACGTGGTCCACCTGATAGCCTTTAAAGTGACCTGCAACAATATCCACCTCACGACGATATGCTGCCATGAGTGGGTCCTTGGAATCCCAAGTGCCAGATACTTGTTGAGCCACGAGGTCCGAGTCACCGAAGCACTTAACTCGACTTAGATTCATCTCCTTAGCCATCCGGAGACCATGGAGCAAGGCTTCATACTCAGCTGCATTGTTAGTACAAGGGAACATTAAGCGGAGAACGTAACAAAACTTATCACCTCGTGGGGAAGTTAATACGACTCCAGCCCCCGAGCCTTCCAATTGCCTGGATCCGTCAAAATGGATGGTCCAATATGTGTGATCCGGCTTTTCTTCAGGTGCTTGCAGTTCCGTCCAATCATTGATGAAATCAACAAGTGCTTGAGACTTAACCGCCGTCCGAGGCACATACTTCAACCCGTGCGGCCCAAGCTCTATAGCCCACTTGGCAATCCGGCCAGTCGCTTCCCGGTTCTGGATGATATCCCCCAAGGGAGCAGAACTGACCACCGTAATGGGGTGCCCTTGGAAGTATTGCTTAAGCTTCCGGCTTGCCATAAAAACTCCATATACCAGCTTCTGCCAATGCGGATACCTTTGCTTGGACTCAATGAGTACCTCGCTGATATAATAGACCGGACGTTGAACCGGATGCTCCTTGCCTGCCTCTTTTCGCTCCACCACAATAGCCACACTGACCGCACGAGCATTAGCAGCAACATATAGCAGCAACGGCTCCTTGTCAATGGGAGCGGCGAGCACAGGCGGATTGGCCAATTGCCGCTTTAAGTCCTCAAATGCTTTATCAGCAGCAGAACTCCAGACGAATTGATCCGTCTTCTTCAACATCTGATACAAAGGGATTGCCTTCTCACCAAGGCGGCTGATAAACCGGCTTAACGCGGCAATCCGGCCTGCCAGGCGTTGAACATCATTGATACACTTCGGTTTAGCCAGGGAGGTGATGGCTGTGATCTTCTCCGGATTAGCCTCGATTCCCCTGTTGGACACCAGAAAACCCAATAACTTGCCTGCCGGTACACCAAAGACACACTTGGCCGGATTAAGCATCATCTTGTACGTCCTCAGGTTATCAAAGGTTTCCTTCAAGTCGTCAACCAGAGTCTCCTTCTCCCTTGACTTAACCACGATATCATCCACGTAAGCATGTACATTACGGCCAATCTGCTTGTGAAGACAATTTTGTACACACCGTTGATAAGTTGCCTGGGCACTCTTGAGCCCAAAGGGCATAGACACATAGCAGAAGGCTCCAAAGGGAGTTATGAATGCCGTCTTCTCCTGGTCCTTAACTGCCATTTTGATCTGATGATAGCCAGAATATGCATCCAAAAAACTCAAACGCTCACAACCCGCCGTAGCATCAATAATTTGATCAATACGGGGGAGGGCAAAAGGATCTGCTGGACAAGCCTTATTAAGATCTGTGTAATCCACACACATGCGCCAGGTGCCGTTTTTCTTAAGGACCAGCACCGGATTGGCAAGCCACTCAGGGTGGAAAACTTCAATAATAAAGCCAGCTGCTAAGAGCCTGGCTACCTCTTCTCCAATCGCCTTGCGTCTTTCTTCGTTAAACCGGCGGAGGAACTGTTTCACCGGTTTGTATTTAGGATCCACATTAAGGGTGTGCTCAGCGAGTTGCCTCGGTACACCTGGCATGTCAGAGGGCTTCCATGCAAAAATGTCCCGATTCTCACGGATGAACTCGATGAGCGCGCTTTCCTATTTCGGATCCAAGTTGGCACTGATGCTGAACTGCTTGGACGAATCGCCAGGCACGAAGTCAACAAGCTTAGTTTCAGCTGCCGATTTGAACTTCAGGGCCGGATCATGCTCCGTAGTTGGCTTCTTTAATGGAGTCATGTCCGCCGGATCAACATTGTCCTTATAATACTTCAGCTCCTCGGTGGCACAAACCGACTCTGCGTAGGCCGCATCTCCTTCCTCGCACTCCAAAGCGATTTTACGGCTTCCGTGAACCGTTATTGTCCCCTTGTGACCCGGCATCTTGAGCTGCAAATACACATAACAGGGCCGTGCCATAAACTTGGCGTAGGCCGGTAGCCCAAACAGGGCGTGATATGGACTTTGGATTTTCACCACTTCAAACGCCAATGTTTCGGACCTGGAATCATGATCATCTCCAAAGGCCACTTCCAGAGCTATCTTACCAACAGGATATGCTGACTTGCCAGGTACCACACCGTGGAGCATCGTATCGGACGGTTTGAGATTTTTATCTGTTAGTCCCATACGACGGAAGGTCTCATAGTACAAGATATTAATGCTGCTCCCTCCATCCATGAGCACCTTGGTGAACTTGTAACCTCCCACCTGAGGCGCCACCACCAGAGCCAACTGACCCGACTTATCAACCTGGGGAGGGTGATCCTCTCTGCTCCATGTGATTGGCTGTTCAGACCAGCGCAAATAACGGGGCACGGCCGGTTCAACAGAGTTGACTGCCCGCCTCTGAACCTTCCTGTCTCGCTTGTCCAAGCTAGTGGTGAAGACATGGTACTGCCCACTATTCAACTCCTTTGGGTTGCTCTGGTAACCTGACTGTTGCTGCTGCTGGTTGTAACCACCCTGGTTGTTTTGATTATTTTGATTGTTATGTCCGCCCGGATTACCATTAAATCCTGAACCGGAATTTCCTCCACCGTAACCCGGCCCGGATCCTAAGCCACCGCCGGAGCCGTGATCATACCGGAAAGCATTAGAATTCTTGAACTCCTGCATAATGAAGCAATCCTTCCAAAGGTGGTTTGCTGCACCTCCTTCATCCCATGCTTTGGACAGGGCTGGTTCAATAGATAATTTAAGTGGTCCGGGTTAGGGTTAGGCGCTCCACCGCGATTCGACGGTTTACCCTTGCGTCGCTGACCATTGTCCTGCACGTTGGTATTAGCCAAGAAGTCCATGTTGCCATCCGCTTTACGCTTGCCTCCGCTACCGTTACCTGCCGAGTGATGCTGCTGACCTTTGGAGTTGCTGTTCTTCTTTCCCTTCCCTGTCTTGTCATCATCAGACTCGGGATCCTTGGTACTATCAGAATCAGCATACTTTACCAAGGCAGCCATGAGGGTCCCCATGTCAGTGCAATGGCGCTTCATCCGTCCTAACTTCAGCTTTAGGGGCCCAAACCGGCAATTGCCTTCTAGGGTTATAACCGCGGTGTCAGCGTTGATGCGGTCTGATGAAATGCAGAACCTGCGAGACCCGGCGCACGCCAATGAGTCGTCGATTCCTCCTTCCCCTCCTGGACACAGGCTGCTTACATGTATTTTGAAGTACTATAACGGGGTATTGGACCGTGAACGAGTAGAATTGCGGTAGCTTTTCGCAATGGGGCTCCTTGAACACCTGGTGAAGTACTTCGCAATGCGCATCATCCACATCACATGCATGGTTCATAGCTCCACCAGTCTCTGGGGTTGATCCGCCGTGAATTGTACTTGGCGGCCCTTGAAATCTTGGCAGGCGCACTTGCGTAAAGGACAAGCAAGGTAACCCCAAAACTAAAGTAACACCGGTTCGACGAGATAGTTGGAGAACCGGCGTAAGCTGCCGAGCCTGATACTGTGGGCTAACTCGGCCTCCCTGCGCGATCGGCCCGGTCCACCACTTCCTGAGTGTTATCAGCACCACCGCCGGGTTGTTGCCGCGGGGTGCTCCACGTCGTTCATTACTTGACACTGCCGGTTCATCCATACGCCTGCTATAGCTCCGGCTTGGACGAGGGGTTGAGTGGATCCGGTCGCGGCTGTACGAGTATGCTTCCTGTTGGACCAAAGTTGTCCTAAGAAGCTCCTTGACCCGTCGCGTCTCTACCGCCTGCGGTGAGTCACCTTCAATTGGAATGGCCTCCAGCCGTGCAGCAGCGGCAATGAGATTGTCCATCAGGTTGGAGTAGTGACCCAGAGGTGTTGAAACAGCCTGAGGTATAACAGTGTTTTGACGAGGCAGATCCATCAGACGGGGCTGAACCGGCGCGCTGGTCCCAGGAGCTTCCGCCCGGTTTCCCTCCAGCGGATTACTGGTTCCTGCTCCTGGGGTGTTGAAAAGGTCTCTGGCCTCGAAAACCGAAGGCAAACGGGATCAGTACTTCCTCTTCATGACCTCATGCGACGCGTTCTGGTCCAACATGAGCCTGTAGGCTTGTGCGTCTAAAGCGGCCCGCTCTGTGGTCATCCTGGCATTCTCAGCTGCCAGGTCCGCCTTGGCCTGGGTGATCTGTTCCTTTACCTTTGCAATCTCCACGTTGTGGACGTCTTGATCCGCCGGGTTAGCTTCTGCCATAAGCACAACCAATGCATCAAATAGATTTGATAGAACTTGAGCCGGCAGGCGTACAGAGCTTCCTGCCCCAGCAGCTGTCGCCGCTACTGAACCAGAGGTTATTGGCGCAGCGGTCGAAGAATGAAGCGCTGCTTGTGTGCCGGCCATGAATATTCCAACTCGGTTGGGTAGATCAGAGGGGTCTGGAATACTGTCGCCATCGGAATAGCCCCCAATTCAGCCATCTTGCAGCTGATATAGAGATTTGGTTTCTCCGGTTGATGACTCGTCGCTGGAATAAACGACGGTCTCGCCGCGAGATTCCGATCCATCCTCATAACTTCCTCCATGGATGACTCCCACGAAGGCACGCTTCACGGCCGGTTTAACCCGGGCGGATTGTGCACGCTGAGCCGTTTCGACGAGGTCGGTGCAGATGTCCGGCTCAGGGCCCAGTTCACCGATCTTGCCGATGAAAACTTGTATGCCACCAAAGGGGACCCGGTACCCGTACTCAACTGAGCCGGCCTCGGGGCCCCAGCCTGCATCATCGATGTAGAGCTTGCCGCGACGACTCTTAGTCATCCGGCCCATAGCGTAGCCCTCGAGTCCTTCAAAGCGGCCCTCCAAGAACTTGAAACCATCATGCGAAAGCCCCACGGTGGGCGCCAACTGTCGTGGTTTTGTCACGGCAGATGTCCTCGTGAAAGGACTTAGTCGTGGAGCCATCGCAACGGGTTAGCTTGAAGGGGTTAAAGCGGACACAGGGACGCAAGAGAGTTTATACTAGTTCGGCCCCTTCAATGAAGGTAAAAGCCTACGTATAGTTGTGATGGAATTGATGGGGTTTCGATGACTAGGGAGCAAACAAGCTTCGCCTAAGTCTCGAGTTGTTGTCTGTTGTCCTTGAACCGCCGCCGGGCCGTCCCCTTATACACATGGGTGATGCCCGTCGGTTTACAGAGTCCCAACACCGGCTCATATACGTGTTCGGTTTGGTATCTACTTATTCCTAACTTACAGTACAAGTTTACATACCGACGCCGATTTATGGCTACAGGCCTTAAACCGATCATGGGCTTTAAGCCCTCATCTACCTTCATGGGCTTTAACATACTTAACTACTAATGAAGTTAACCCAGCCCAGATAGACTGGTTTACGCCCAGTAGTAATATCCCCAACAGGGCGCGTATGTGCCTGGCCGGGAAGCGGCCCTTCGTTAATGCGGAGGAACCCTAAAGATTCCAGTAAGTCATCAAGTGGTTGACCAGTCTCACGCTATATCATGACAGTCAGTTTTCGGCTTTTTCTACTGAGGTGCTCGCCTGGCCGAACCGGGGCACAATCGCAGTAGTTCTCCTGGTGTCGCCTTAGCCGATAGAGTGGAACGTAAGGTGGCAAAACACAGGAGCCGGGCAAACCCAACATTTGACCAAAGACATGATTCGGAGCTGATGCATATAAGGCCAAACTCGCGACGCCGAACACTCCATAAGGTATTCGGTCTTTATGAGGGCGGGCGGGATAACACCCTTAGTAATAAGCCCCTAGTGTCCAGGTACGCGCAAAACTCTGACGTGGCCACATGCCAAAACGCCAGTCTCCTCCTTGGTTATACCAAGAAACCAGGGGATATGTATCAACAAGAGACAGTAAAAAAGGTTTACGCAGGGTCTTAATCTGAATAGAATCCTTGGAACGGGTCCCTGCTGCACGTCTGCGCATGTGTCTCCGTTGTGCTGTATCCTGGACGGGCGTAGCACGGTGTTCATCTGTAAAAGAGGGGAACTTAGTTTAGGAAAGATCGTGCCGAACATGAGTTATACTAAATAAACAAAGTATAAATTGAAATGGGTAAAATTGAGCTTTATTGTCTCTTGTTTGATATGCGCGGAGCCCCTAGTACAGGGGTATACTGCTATTAAGCCTTTATCAATTGTATGTTTATGCCGGACTCGTCTAGCCGTGTCCGTGGTCTTGACGACCTGTTTAGGTGCTTTGGCTGGTGAAGCCGCTTTATTGTGGGGCTGTCAAGGTAGCCGCGCTGTCTTTCACGCGGGAGGAACACTCAATGTTTTCCCTTTAATGAGATGATGCCTCGTGGACCGGGCATCTTAAGCGTGAGAGATGCATAATGTGGTATTGCGTTAAAGCGGGCGAAAGCTTCGCGTCCCAGCAGTGCTTGATAGCTACTTGAGAATGGGGCGATGTGGAAAGTTAGCTGTTCACGACGGAAGTTATCGGGGGAGCCGAACATAACTTCTAGCCGGAGAAAACCCATGCAACGGGCGTCTGGGCGTGGCGTTACCCCTTGAAAGGAGGTTTTGCTATGGCGAATTCTTGTTGGGTCTATCCCCATGTTGCGGATTGTGTCCTGGTATAACAGGTTTAGACCACTGCCGCCGTCCATCAGGACATTTGTAAAGTGGAGTCCGCCGATTATTGGATCTAATGCCAAGGCAGTCCAGCCTGCGTTCCGGATACTTCTAGAGTAATCCTGATGGTTGAAGGTGATCGGTTTTAACAACCATTGGCGAGATTCCTTTGGGATAGGCCGTATGGCGCGTATCTCTATTGGCGCCATTATGTTCGTCATGTGAAGTGAGTTTACTGTTTTGACTTCTTGTGGGAAATCCTTTTGTTTCCTGGTGCTCTGCTTGTGGGGTTCGTCGTTGTCCTCACTTGGTGTGTCGAGCCCCTTGTGTTCGGTGTTGAGTTTTCCGGATTGCTTGAAAACCCAACAATCTCTGTGGGTATGGTTCGCAGGCTTCCCGGGAGTACTGTGTATTCGACATATCTTGTCCAAGATTTTGTTTAAGTTGGATAGCTCGTCCCTGTTATCCTTGAGGGGCGGCTTTCTCAGATTCTGCCGCGAGCTTTTGAATCCGGCATTGACCGCCGTGCTCTTTGAGTTGTTTCTCTTATTCCGGTGCTGGTCCTTGTTGCGTCAGGATTTTCCATTTCCATCCCTAACTTCGGATGTACTTGGGTCGCTGGTGCTACATCTTGCCAACCAGTTGTCCTCTCCTGCACAAAAGCGGGTCATGAGGCTTGTTAATGTGGCCATTGTTCTTGGCTTTTCTTGGCCGAGGTGTCTGGCAAGCCATTCGTCTCGAACATTATGCTTAAAAGCTGCTAGGGCTTCGGCGTCCAGACAGTCGACTATCTGATTCTTTCTAGTAAGAAATCTGTTCCAGAATTTCCAGGCTGACTCTCCGGGCTGTTGAGTTATGTGACTGAGATCGTCTGCATCCGGAGGGCGGACATAGGTCCCTTGAAAATTTGCCCGGAAAGCATGCTCAACCTCTTCCCAACTTCCAATGGTGTTTTTGGGAAGGCTTTTGAGCCAATGCCGGGCTGGCCCTTTAAGCTTGAGGGGTAAGTATTTTATGGCGTGGAGGTCATCTCCTCTATCCATGTGTATGTGGAGGATATAATCCTCGATCCAGACCCCAGGGTCTGTTGTTCCGTCGTACGCCTCTATGTTTACGGGCTTGAATCCCACTGGAAATTCATGGTCCAGCACCTCATCGGTGAAACATAGGGGGTGTGCGGCACCCCTATATTTGGGTGTGCCGTGATGTTCGAATTTTTGTTGTGTTGCATTGCTTACTAGAGCTTGCTTTCTTGGCCCGTAGATAGATCCGGCTGGGCCATCCTTTTGATGCGGATCCTTTGGTGGATCGCGTGTCGGCTTGTGTGCGTCGCCGCTTGCCGCTCCATGTTGGCCATGCGGTCGTCTATCCGACCGGGTGGCTTTCCTATTTTTTGACTGTGGGGGCTCTAAGGCCTCCTCGTCAAATTCAGGCAGTAGCTTTCGCTTTGGATAGCTTTTTGTGCGGCGACTGCCGCCATATTTGTCTGCGGTGTTGCGTACTTTGCTCCATCTGATTCTGAGTGCATCTTCCGAAGTTTTGAGCTTCCGCTTCTGCTTTTTCAGGCTACGCGCAGTAGTGACGAGCCCTTCGTGGAGGTTCTTCTGCTCCATGAGCCTATCCAGCGTAAGGTCGTCCAAACTGTTGTTTTCGCCGGGGACGGGGTGTGTGGTTTGTTTATCCAAGTTGCCCTGTTCGGATGGTTGCTCGAAGGCATGTTCATCGTCCGCTGGCTCGTCCTGCTCTATGGCTGGGTCTGTATGGCTGTTGTCTCAGTCGAGGCGGGGCTTGGAGCGGTGCTTACGTCGCCGCTTTGATTTCTTTTCGAGTTAACGATCCCTCGTGGCATCCCTGTGTTCCTCGTCGTCGCTTCCTTTGGGTGTGTCCACCATGTATACATCATGAGATGAGGTGGCTGTCGAGTGCCTTATAGGCATTGGTTCATGTTCATCTCCTACATCGTCGTCCATACCGTCGATGTCTTCGGAGTCAAAGTCGAGCACGTCGTTTAAATTATCGACAGTGGCTATGAAGTGGGTGGTGGGTGGGTTTTGAATTTCTTCATCATCCGCATCCCAACCTTGTTGACCATAGTCCGGCCAGGGCTCTCCTGATAAAGAGAGAGACTTTAGTGAATTCAGAATATCGCCGAAGGGCGAGTGCTGAAAGATGTCCGCGGCGGTGAACTCCATGATCGGCGCCCAATCGGGTTCGATCGGTAGGGGCGCGGAGGGCTTGGAGTCTGGAGAGGAGTCCGGCTCCTTGGAGTCACGGGCTTTGCAAAGAATAGGGCTGGTGTTCGGCTAGATTGCCGTAAAGATTGCAGCCCCCGAGGCGGTGTCCAACCACCCATACTCGATTGGCGCAGTTGGCTCCGAATTAAGGGTCGGAGCTGATGCGGCTGTGGCCTCCAGGGCACTGTTCGGCGGCAGAGCTAGATCATGCCCATCGTGACAGTGTGGCGCGCTCAGCTGCCGCTCGAATCCGTCGAAGATCAAGTCTCCGCGGAAGTCTGCTGTGTAGTTTAAACTTCCAAATCTGACCTGACGGCCAGGGGCGTAGCTTTTGATCTGCTCCAGATGGCCAAGCGAATTGGCCCGCAGTGCAAAGCTGCCAAATACGAAGATCTGTCCGGGGAGAATAGTCTCACCCTGGATCGCATCGTCGTTGATGATCGGAGGAGCCATCGGGCCTAAAAGTGACGACACAGAGGAACTCTCAATGAAAGCACCAATGTCGGTGTCAAAACCGGCGGATCTTGGGTAGGGGGTCCCGATCTGTGCGTCTAGGCGGATGGTAACAGGAGGCAGGGGACACAATGTTTTACCCAGGTTCGAGCCCTCTTGATGGAGGTAAAACCCTACGTCTTGCTTGATTAATATTGATGATATGGGTAGTACAAGAGTAGATCTACCACGAGATCAAAGAGGCTAAACCCTAGAAGCTAGCCTATGGTATGATTGTTGTTCGTCCTACGGACTAAAACCCTCCGGTTTATATAGACACCGGAGAGGGCTAGGGTTACATAGAGTCTGTTACAATGGTAGGAGATCTACATATCCGTATCGCCAAGCTTGCCTTCCACGCCAAGAAAAGTCCCTTCCGGACACGGGACAAAGTCTTCAATCTTGTATCTTCATAGTCCAGGAGTCCGGCCGAAGGTATAGTCCGGCTATCCAGACACCCCCTAATCCAGGACTCCCTCACTGGGTAAGCGGAAACTTTTTCGCCTATCCATTTCATATTCCCATAGTCAAGTATTTAGTCTAGCAATTTCAACGCAGGAGCTGCGCCAGGCTGTAAGGGAGATAAAAAAACCCCCTCCCCAACCCGAGGACCCGGAACGGTCCCTTGACCCGGCCTCCCAGGAGGATCCGGACATATCTGTGGAGCTGATCGATGAAGTATTTTACCAATTGAGCAATGACAACGCTCTGGTGGCCATTACGGCCGATTACCCTGGGCTACTTCCAGCCTCACAGGTAACTGAGACCGACGTCCCAGCACTTTGAAAAAGGATCCGTCCTTGCGTGTTTTCGATTGCCGTATAACAACCGTGTTTTGCAGGGGAGGTCCTCGAGGCGGAAGGCCGAGCCTGCGGCGGCTAGCCAACAAGGGGCTGCGAGGCCAGGCAGGCTGAAAAGACCCGCAGTCCAGATTGAGACACCGGCGCAGCGGTACGGCACGCCGTCTTTATTGCAAGACATTATTCTCAGAGGCATATTAATGCCCATGCCTTCTTTTCAGGAAAAAGAGCGCTCGCCGGACTATACTCGGAGCGGCTACTAATCGCGCCTCCACCAGCCAGGCTCCAAGGCCGGATTCGGAGGCGGGAACGAATACAAGGCGTGCGTCGGGCGCTCCTCCGACAAAGGATGCGGATAAACTGTCCGCCACCAATTCCGAGGTGGAAAGTGCCATGAACCACAGGCGTCGCCGGACTGTTCTTCGTGACGCTTGTTTCTCCCAAGAGGCATTGGATGCCTTCAACTTGGGAGATGCGTACCTTTGTGCCGCTCAAAATGGTCTAGCCAGAGCCACGGAGTAGTATGTAAAAGACATGCAGGTGAGAAAATTTGGTGATTGTATATATCAGTAGCCCCTGAGACTTGAAACAGTTAGAATAACTGATTTAAGGATCATTTGTTATGCAGGTTCTTACAGAAAAGAATACCCAACTGTCCCAGGAGCTGGAAGAGTGCAAAGCCCAACTTCAGGCCGCACTGGCCGCAGTAGGGGAGCCCAAAGAGACCCCCTCTGGTAATATATCCTTCGAATGATAAGTATCATATAGAGTGCGGCGTATATGCAGACCTGACGATAAAATTGCAGATGACGCTGGAGTAAATCCGGATAAGCAACAGCTCCAACGCCAGCTGAAGGCCGATGAGAGCGTTCTTACGAGGGTGCGGCAGGAGAAGAAAGATCTCTTAGATGCCAACAGCAAGCTGGGCGTGGAACTAAAAGATGTTTGTGCCCAACTGTCGGACTCTGTTAAGGAGAATCGGTGGCTTCGACGCGGCATATTTAGTAAGTGCTTGAACGAACTTTGAAAAAGAGTTCGGCGAGGAAGTTGGCTGACAGAGTTATATCTGTAGGTATGCTAACAGGTTGTCCTGCCTAGGAAATGCCCGGTTCTACGGGTGACCTTCTTCCCGAGCTCTCACAACTGCATGAACGAGTTCGGCTGGTGATGCAAGGCGTCGTCCAGGCCTTGTGGCCATCCGTCTCCATGCCCGAAGTCCTTGGAGAGCTTGCAGAGAAGCTGAAGGGAGCGCGGCGGCGCTTTCGATTATGGAAGATATCGGCCTGTCGTCAGGGCGCCAGGGAAGCCTGGGCAATGGTGAAGACGTGGTACACGAAGGCTGACCCGAACCACATGGCCGAGGTCGGACCTGTGGGGCCTGATGGGAAGGAGATCCCTGTGAGCTTAGTGTACGGGCAAGTAGAATTGGCCGCAAAGTTTTCCCAACAGGACTGTAGACTAGACAGCCTATTGGATGGTATTGAAGAGGAATTCAACCAGTCAAATTGACTATGTAATTGAAAGTCACATGTATAATGCCTTCTAGCCGGATTGTAGATCATTTGTCGTGGCGGACCTTTTCACTTGAACCTCGGGACCCGACGGTCTGGAGTGTATCCGAATACCCTCTCGATTATGTAAGAACCAGGGCATGCATGGAGATCAGCGTAGGGGTCATTAGTGCTTTAACGGACAAGTGCCCAACTAGTTATGTTATATTACATGGTTAGTAAGAAACATCTTCCAGGGAGAGTAGTTCCGTTAGGGGTTCCTTTCCCTGGGAGGCATGCCCTAAAGTGCATGTCCAGACTGTAAGAAGAGACGCAAAAAAACATCTGGGGGCGCATAAGTAAATATGTGAAAAATCATCTTTAGTTCACCGACCGAATATTCCCTTAAGAACGCTAGCTTTCGGCTTCACCCAGTCTGAGGTACACATCCGGCTGACCCGGCAGTAACAATCGCAGAGGTGCTCCCCTTATGCCCTAGCTGAATTAACGGGAATGTAGGGCATAAATACAAGAGCCAGGCAACCCAGCTTGGCCAAAACTTAAGTCATATTGATGCATATAATGGTGAATAAAGGGTACATGCAGAAGGATAACACATGTGTTGGGCATAAAGCCTGTATGAATAAGCTTCTATTAAAGAAGCCCCCAGGTATAATGAGCGCGGATGGCGCGTCATTTGCGTGCAAACAAGGCACGAATGGGCCCCTAAAGGCTGTGAGAGAAAAGAAAAGGAGAAGGAGAAAAATATAAGACAGATAGTGTATAAAAATGGACAGAGGAAGGAGACGAACACAGAGTCCGGTGTTAGGCGTAGAATCTTCGAAGTCGGGCTGCGTTCCATGGGTTCGGCTCGAGTCGATTATCCGATGCATCCCGCAGATGGTATGCTCCACCAGTCAAGACTTGGTCAATGATGAAGGGACCTTCCCATTTGGGCTTGAGTTTGTCCTTTTTCTTATCCGACAGGCGTAGAACTAACTCGCCAATAATGTAAGTTTTGGCCCATACTTCTCTGCTTTGGTATCTTCGGGCCTGCTGTTGATAGAATGCGGAACAGGATTTTGCCACGTCATGCTCCTCCTCCAAGGCGTCCAAATTGTCCTGCCGATCGAGCTCAGCTTCTCTTTCTTCGTACATGCGCACTCGAGGTGAGTCATGAATAATGTCGCAGGGCAGAACCGCCTCTGCACCGTATACCATAAAGAATGGTGTGTATCCGGTAGTGCGATTCGGCGTGGTCCGCGGCCCCCAGAGTACGGAGTCGAGGTCCTCTACCCAATGCGTGTTAGATTCCTTGAGGGACCGCACTAATCTGGGTTTGATGCCGCTCATGATAAGACCATTTGCTCGCTCGACCTGACCGTTAGTTTGTGGGTGATAGACTGAAGCATAATCAAGCTTGATGCCCATGTTTTTGCACCAGAGTTTTACCTCGTCGGCCATAAAGTTCGTGCCGTTATCAGTGATGATGCTGTGGGGGATGCCATAACGGTGTACGACCCCGGATATGAAGTCTATCACCGGTCCGGATTCGGCCGTCTTAACAGGCTTGGCTTCTATCCATTTGGTGAACTTATCCACCATGACCAGTAAGTATTTTTGCTTGTGGGTTCCTCCTTTAAGGGGTCCAACCATGTCAAGCCCCCAGACCGTGAAGGGCCAGGTGATGGGGATAGTTTGGAGGGCGGTGGGTGGCATATGGCTTTGGTTAGCAAAAAGCTGGCAACCAATGCATCGTTGGACTAAGTCCTGAGCATCTGCCCGGGCCGTCGGCCAATAGAAACCTGTACGGAAGGCCTTGCTTACAAGGGCCTGGGCCGCCGCGTGGTGACCGCCGAGTCTGGCATGAATTTCAGCCAGAAGATTCTGCCCTTCCTCTTCGAAGATGCACCTTTGAAGGACTCCGGTGGTGCTTTTCTTATAAAGCTCTCCCTCATGCACTTTATAGGCTTTAGATCGCCGCACTATGCAGCGTGCCTCGTTTTGGTCCGTCGGAAGTTCCTGCTTAGTTAGGTAGGCTAGGAATGGTTCTGTCCACGGGGCGATGACTGCCATTATTACGTGGGGTGAAGATGTTATTTCATTGGCAGAGACTCCAATTATGTCAGAATATTCGGTGTCGGGCAATGCGGTTGGGTCCAGGCTGTTATTTCCGGGTTCCCCTTCCCATACTATGGATGGCTTGAACAGCCTCTCCAAGAAGATGTTGGGAGGGACGGCATCGCGTTTTGCACCGATGCGTGCCAGGACGTCTGCTGCCTGATTGTTTTCCCGGGCTATATGGTGAAATTCGAGCCCCTCGAACCGAGCTGACATTTTTAGGACGGCATTGCGATAAGCTGCCATTTTCGGATCCTTGGCATCAAAGTCTCCATTTATTTGGGATATCGCGAGGTTCGAATCCCTGCGCACCTCTAAGCGTTGAATGCCCATGGATACTGCCATCCGGAGACCATGTAGAAGGGCCTCATATTCGGCTGCGTTGTTGGAGTCCGTATACATTATCTGTAGTACGTATTGAACTATATCTCCTGTTGGGGACGTCAAAACGACGCTAGCCCCTAGACCAGCCAACATTTTGGAGCCGTCGAAGTGCATGATCCAGTTTGAATATCTGCCGTACTCTTTAGGGAGTTCGGCTTCCGTCCACTTGGCGACGAAGTCGGCCAAAACTTGCGACTTAATAGATCGCCGTGGCTTGTAAGTTATGTCGAACGGGAGGAGCTCAATGGCCCATTTGGCAATCTGGCCCATTGCGCCGCGATTGTTTATAATATCATTAAGTGGTACTTCCGAGGCTACCATTATCGAACACTCTTGAAAGTAGTGTCGCAGCTTCCGGGATGCCATAAATACCGCGTACACTATCTTTTGATAATGCGGGTACCATGACTTGCATGGAGTAAGGACAGTGGACACATAGTAAACCGGCTTTTGAAGGGGGAATTTGTGTCCGTCCGTTTCTCGTTCGACGATGAGCACTGTGCTTACTACTTGATGAGTTGCCGCAATGTATAATAGCATTGGTTCGCCAATGTTTGGCGCGGCCAGGACTGGGTTTGTTGCCAATATGGCTTTTATTTTGTTGAGTCCGGCCGTGGCGGCCTCCGTCCACTCGAAGTGTTCGGTGCGCCGGAGCAGGCGATAAAGGGGTAATGCCTTTTCTCCCAAGCGGGAGATAAAGCGGCTTAGAGCCGCCACGCATCCGGTCAATTTTTGTATTTGTTTGAGGTCCTTTGGGATGTCCAATTGTGACAGAGCTCGGATCTTGGCGGGATTTGCTTCAATTCCTCTATCGGATACAATGAAACCCAAGAGCTTTCCGGCTGGTACGTCGAAAACGCATTTTTCCGGGTTGAGCTTGATGTCGTATGTTCGGAGGTTATTGAATGTGAGCCTCAAGTCGCCTACTAGAGATTCGACATGCTTGGTTTTGACGACCACGTCATCTACGTATGCCTCCACTGTTTTGTCGATCTGGTTTGCCAGACATGTCTGAATCATGCGCTGATATGTTGCACCGGCGTTTTTGAGCCCGAAGGGCATTGTGTTGAAGCAGAATGGGCCGTACGGTGTGATGAATGCCGTTGCGGCTTGTTCTGGCTCTGCCATTTTAATTTGATGGTAGCCGGAGTATGCGTCGAGGAAACACAATGAATCGTGTCCTGCGGTAGCGTCGATGATTTGATCGATGCGGGGAGGGGGAAGGTATCCTTTGGGCAGGCCTTGTTAAGGTCCTTAAAATCGACGCACAAGCGCCAGGATTTGTCCTTCTTTGGTATCATCACCAGGTTTGCTAGCCAGTCCGGATGTTTTATGTCTCTGATGAATCCGGCCTCGAATAGCTTGGCTAGTTCCTCTCCCATGGCTTGTCTCTTAGGTTCGGAGAAACGCCGAAGAGCCTGGTTGACTGGCTTGAATCCTTTTAGGATATTTAGGCTGTGCTCGGCCAGCCTGCGTGGTATTCCTGGCATGTCTGAAGGGTGCCAGGCAAAAATGTCCCAGTTCTCACGTAGGAACTCTCGTAGTGCGGTGTCGACATCAGGGTTTAATTGTACCCCGATGGAAGCTGTTTTTGTAGGGTCCGTTGGATGGACTTGGATTTTGACTATTTCGTCCGCCGGTTTGAAGGAGGTGGACTTGGATCTTTTATCGAGTATCACGTCCTCCCTGTTTATCGTGGAGTGCAGCGCAGTCAGTTCCTTGGCCGCTAGGGCTTCGGATAGTGCCTCGAGGGTCAGTGCGGCTGTCTTATTTTCGGCGCGGAGTGCTATGTCCGGATCACTAGCAAGAGTGATGATTCCGTTGGGCCCGGGCATTTTAAGCTTCATGTACCCGTAATGGGGTATGGCTTGGAAGATTGTAAATGCCTCCCGCCCTAATAAAGCGTGGTATCCACTACTGAACGGGGCCACTTGGAACGTGACCTCTTCGGACCTGTAATTATCCGGCGTGCCGAACACCACATCTAGTGTGATTTTTCCTGTACAACGTGCTTCCCGACTGGGGATTATTCCTCTAAAGGTTATGCTGCTTCGCTCGATGCAGTTCCAGTCTATTTCCATTTTTCAAAGGGTTTCCTCATAAATGAGGTTCAATCCGCTGCCACCGTCCATGAGTACCTTGGTGAGTCGAAAGCCGTCCACTATTGGACTGAGGACCAATGCGGCTGGTGCTCGGGCTGTTCGGAATTTAGGTTCGTCACTAGCATTAAAAGTAATAGCCGTGTCACTCCATGGGTTTATTGTTGCCACGTGGTAGACTTCAGCAAGGCTGCGGAGTGTTCGTTTTCGCATATTATTTGACGTGAAAGTCTCGAAGACTGTTAATACCATACTGGTATCCCTGGGCTGGTGCTCTGTGGCTTCTGGGGTTAGAAGATCTTTGCCACTTTTGGCCACCTGCCGGAGTATCCAACATGCTCTAAGGCTATGAGTTGGTGTGGCGCCCTCTGCACTGTGAATTTTACTGGGTCCATTGAGCCATCCCTCCAGTACGGTTCCATGCCCTGTAGAGGGTTTTTGCCTTTTGGTGTTGGGTGTCTGGCGATAATGCACCCTTTTATTTCGGACTGGGTTCGTATTTAGTGCCGGATTATCCCAAAATTTTATTTCGGTTTTCCAGGCGCTTTCCATCACACAGTACTTTCGTACTATGGACGCCAAGTCGACAAAGCGTGTAATTTCGCGGCGACTTATGGCATTGAGGATTCCCTTGTCCGTGCAATTATTGCAGAAGAATGAAATTGCGTCTTCCTCGCGGCAGTCCTTTATCCTGTTATTGACCAGGAGGAATCTGGCCCAGTAATGGTGTACTGTTTCTTCGTGCTCTTGCCTAATTTGGGATCGATCGCTTATGTTTGGGTGGGTGGGTGGAATTGAATCCGAAACCTCACCCTATCTGAGACTCAAGGGCTAAGGAGTTTCCGAACTCGGAAGTTTGGATTCTTGGATGTTTTCCAATGAATCTGGCCCGCTGCCTGACTCTAGGTTCAGGTCTTGAGTGACGTCCTCCCCTCCACGGATATCCAGCTTGGAGGGATTGGGAATCCGGACATAGCTAGTCCTTCAGATAGATGAGGGGTCACCGCATTGTTCCACTGCCACTGCAACGTGATGGGTGACCTAGGGAGAGTTGATCTCTCTCAGATCGGGTTTAAGCCCAATCTGATCGTAGTCTGTAGCGACTCCCAGGGCGGCGATGCGATCCAAGAGCTCGTTTAGGGAAGAGAGCTCCATTGGATCTAACTGCTCGGCGAGTTCCGAGTTGATGTGAAGGTTGCTTTCGATGACCCGAGAAGTCATCGTCGGCGCAGCGGCCGAACAGGCGGTCATAAGAAAACCACCTAGCCGGAGAGTTTGGCCGACAGCCAAAGCTCCCTTAACGGCGCCGTCTTTAAAGAAGGGATGAGGCGTCCTTCCTGATGGCGACGGCATAGAAGAACTCTCAATGAAAGCACCAATGTCGGTGTCAAAACCGGCGGATCTCGGGTAGGGGGTCCCGAACTATGCGTCTAGGCCGGATGGTAACAGGAGGCAGGGGACACAATGTTTTACCCAGGTTCGGGCCCTCTTGATGGAGGTAAAACCCTACGTCCTGCTTGATTAATATTGATGATATGGGTAGTACAAGAGTAGATCTACCACGAGATCAGAGAGGCTAAACCCTAGAAGCTAGCCTACGGTATGATTGTATGTTCGTCCTATGGACTAAAACCCTCCGGTTTATATAGACACCGGAGAGGCCTAGGGTTACACAAAGTCGGTTACAATGGGAGGAGATCTACATATCCATATTGCCAAGCTTGCCTTCCACGCCAAGGAAAGTCCCATCCGGACACGGGACGAAGTCTTCAATCTTGTATCTTCATAGTCCAACAGTCCGGCCAAAGGTTATAGTCCGGCTATCCGGACACCCCCTAATCTAGGACTCCCTCAACCCCTCCGCCCCTTCCTCACTTCTTTTACTCCGCTCGACCTCTCTCTCCAGCTCGAGCTTCTCAAACCCTAGCACCGCCGCTACTTCATCGCCGCGGGTGAGGAAGAGCTTCACTGCCTCGACCTCGTCGCCGATGTACTCGCGCCGACCGCAGAAATCTTCACTCCGCCACCGCCATAGTCGTCTTCCTCCGCCAAGTTAGGGAATGGAAGATCTGCACAGACAAACGTCACATCTCCTCACTCCAGTTCGTCGTGTTCTTCGTCCAGGGTAATTAAAAGTTACTTTTACTGCCCTCGTTGATTCGAATGATTATCTACAAAATCTTCAAAGGTGTTTTTCTTCATAGTTTCACACACTAAACACCTCACAAGTCATCTGTTCTTGATTCATTTCTCCAAGCATCATTTTTCTTCAAGATTCCTCAATTGTGTGGATCTTCGATCTATACAACTCTGGAACCTAAGACAAAGAACGCTTAGTGAAATTCTTCAAGACTCATCTGGTCAAATTCCTCAAACTTGTTCTTTTGAAAAACCCTCTGAGAACGCATATGACCTCTCCAAATTCCTCGCAACTATACTCTATTCATAGGTACACATGTCAGCTGCTGAATCACTAGGTTATCATCAACTTAACTCATTTGCAGCGTTCCTCGAAGAAAAGTTGCATACTTCTTCAAAGAATTCAATTGTTCAAATTCCTCAACTGAAGAAAATGGCTGACGGTAAGAATCCACAGAAGGGAGGAAAGAGGCCTGAGGTAAATACAACATTTGAGATCCCTGATGAAATATATGCTGGGTACTACACACCTACTGAGGAAACCAAGAATGAGCGCAAAGTGCGCATTCAGAAGATAGAGAGGAGATGGGCAAGAGATTGGAGGCAGTACAAATATGTCACTCATAAGTATATGAAGAAATTTGCACTCAATCCTCCATGCCCAAGAGCTCCATTGGCACCTGGCCAAATCGCTGATCCCACCAGCCTCAAGCGCGGTGAGGAATATCCTTATGAATGGGCCAAGCACCAAGCCAAGTTGGCTAAGCAAGCCAAAGAAGCAGTGAGGAAATTCAATGAAGACTTTGCTGCTGCTGCTGCTGCCTCTGCTGAGGCCTTTGCTGTCAAGCCAAAGAAGGCTATGTCAAAGAAGCCTGCGCGCAAGCCAAGTGCTTCACCAACAATGCCCTCAAGGCCAAGTTCCTCAGCAATGCCCTCACGGCCAGAATCTTCAAAGCCCTCACGGCCAATTCCTCATGCTGCTCCTATTCCTCCAAAGTCCTCAGCTCCTCCGCCTAAGCCCTCAGCTGTTCTGACTAAATCCTCAGCACATGTGCATCTCGCCTCGTGCCAAAGGACTGCAGGCATCTCCATTGCCTTAGGTGTCTCAGCTAGTTCCTCGGCTGCACCAAGTTTCTCAGCTGGCCCCTCACTGCTGAAGACAAAGGCCACTGCTGGACGAGGTCCTCGCCCAAGTCCTCAAAAGAAACAAGTCGCTTTCCAAGTACCTTCTAAAGAAGACGAAGCTGATGATGATGAACTTGCAGAAATCATCAGAGACAGGTAAGTCAGGGCCGCTAGAGCCAAAGGATCAGAGGTGCCACTGCTTTTGGATCCCAAGTTGATCCTCGACTACATTGATGTCTGGCACAAGGACCCCAACACTCCCATGCCTGACTTCAAGCTGACTCCTAGCCAAAGTCACATGCTGACCCACTTCATACAAGAAGAACAGTGGAAATTTGAGAAGGCCAGGTAGATCAAGAAAGCGCAGTACAAGAAAGAGCGCTATCTGAAGAAAAACGTTGTCTCTATGACAACTGAAGAACTTGTCACTATTCAGACTGAGATCAAGAAACTCAGTGATGACTTTGACGCATATCGCGCTGATTGGCTTGGAGCCAAGGTTCGTTTTGTGAAACTTGCGGATAACTTCACTTCCAATGTTGCAGCCCCAACGCAACAGGAAATTCCTCAGGCTGAAGCATCTGCTCAGCCTACTGAAGAAAATGCCAGCACCGCTGATGACAATCAGGCTGCTGAAGAAAATGTGAGTTCCAGGGCTGATGACTGCATTCCAGCCGCTGAAGAAATTGCCAGGGCACCCACTAGTGGTGTGCCTGAAGAAAATGAAGAACTCAGGGCAACTGCATCAGTTGTTCCTGAAGAAAATCAACCCGATTCCTCAGCTGCTCCTGCACCAACTTCAACTCCAACCCTTCCATCTGCATCAGATGTGAAGAAGACCAAGGCTGCAGAGCGTGCTACAGTGAAGAAAAGGAAAGCATCAGTTGCTTCAGATTCTTTAGCTCCGAAGAAAATGAAGCCTATGACAAGTTCATTTGCAAATCCGATTGATGCTATTCCCATCTCAACCAGGCCATCAAAGGGCCATGTTCCTCTTGATGAAGAATATGTGATCCTCAGCGGATCTGATGAAGAAACTCCTTCTGCTGCTTCGTCTGAACCGTTGGATGAAGAAATTGAAGTGGACGCGATCCCTTCAACACCTATCATATCCTCGCCTATGCCTCAGTTCACAGCTGAAGAGGCTGGCGTTGAAGAAATGAAAGATGAAGATGTGGACGTTGGCTGCTCCACACCCGTAATCAGTGATGAATTCTGGGAAATTCAGCATCCAAACACTCCAATGTTCACCCCTCTACAGCAAATTCCTCAGCCCCCCACACAAACTGTACAAATGGGCTCTGAAGAAACTCATCCCACTGCATCTGTCCATGAGGAAATTCCAGCCACTAGCGCTGAAGAAACTGCTGCTGCTGAACAACCAACGACGCAGACTGCCACTGAGGAGGAACCAGAAATTCCTCATCCTGAAGAACCTGCGATTGAGATTCCTGAGGTCGTGATGCAACTCACTGACACTCCTTTGCCGAAGCCAAAGGATCCATTCTCACGCAAGCAAAAGTTCAAGGCTGATGATTTCTTCGGCGAGCACGTATTCTTCGAAGATTACAACCCATATAACTCCGCTCGCATTAGGAAGAGGCGTTTCTGGACTGGTAGTCAAGCAAATTTCTATTCGTTAGTGATGTTCAACAAGGAGAAGATCTTCTACCATGAGCATATTCCTCACGTGGATATGGAATCTCTGCCATGCTTCGCACCAGTCCTTAGTGTTCTTCACGACGCTGGACTGCTAAACTTTTGCTCTGACATGTGCGATTGGAATGAAGAACTGATTCTTCAATTCTATGCAACGCTGTACATCACCGGAGATGCTGAAGATGTGAATTCATGGGTGCTGGACTAGATGTCTGAAAACACTCACTACACTGCACCAGCATCTGAATTGCTTCGTGCTCTACCACTTAGTCCTCCCCTTGAAGAAGCTCATTGCATCTACAGTGAACCTGAGCTCACACATCATTACATGCAGGCGCTGATGAAACCTTTGAAGCCAGGTCAAGCACCAAGAACCAAATTCCTCGTGAAGGAATTGTTGTACGTGCCCAGAACTATCTATCGTATTCTTACGAGGACAATCAGTCCTATCAAAGGCCACGACTCATCTGATGAGGAAATTGTTGGCATCATGAAGAATCTGGTATTCAACATCGTTCATGGCATTCCTGTCAATTATCATGATTTCTTCATAAGGACTATGGCAAATGTTGCACTGTCTCCGTTTGAGCTGAAGCCTTATGCACCTTGGATTATGAGATTCCTCAGGACAAGGTCTTCACTCAACTACAAAGCTGATTTCCAGAATCACCTCAGCTACTTGCCCCCAATTGAAGTCCTCAAGCAGACATATTCCTCAGTTGATGGAAAGGGCAAGGCACCAGCGTAATAGATGAAGGCATTCGTCCATTGGATGGTCAATTTCGCAAAGCTGCATCTTATTCCACCAATGATGACTCTGCCACACATGACTCTGCCAATGCACCCAAGTCCACTCCTCAAGCCACTGCTCCGTGCGTGATGACTGACCGTGAACTTCTGCTTAGTCTTCACCAGAAGGTGGATCGAAATCACAAATGGGTTAAGCGTCAGTTTGGTTCACTTCTTCACAACATGACTGCCACACACAATGCAGTGAAGAAAAACCACTACTACCTCCATCAAGTCTTCGGTCGCACCTAGGCAATCCTGTCACATCTGTATGGTGAAGAAGATCTGAAGAACATGGGTCTCAATGAAGATTTTGACTGGTCTGCACCTCCACTGAAGAAATTCAATAAGGTCAAGGTTCCTTCTCTGGTGGCCAGCTCATATTCTTCATCGCGCAACACTGATGAAAATGAAGACTTGGACGACACTGCGGCTGGCCCTACTACGACAAACGACCCCAACAACGCTGGCGCTCCTTCATCAACTTGATATTCTTCAAGGGTGTTAGTCCTCATATTCGATCCTTTTGGTCATTTGATGACAAAGGGGGAGAATTTTGAGTTAGTCTTCAAGCGGGTCTTGCTATATGGGTGTTTTTTTGTTAAGTTACAACTCTCGTTCTTCTGAGACTTTATTGGATCGAGTTGTAAACTTAAACCCGATGGTGCTCTGATACTTTTGATATGTTTTTCTGCATGCTTATTCCTCGTTAATATTATTGCACGCATGTTGAATTACATCAGTCACCATATTTCATCATGCATTTCAAATTCTTCTCTATTATATGTCAAATGCGTGTATGAATTACAAGATATAGGGGGAGATCTCCATGATTCAACTCTTCAAGTGTGAATTGCTTCAAAAGCAAATTCCTCACTATGCACATCTTCAGGGGGAGTTCTTCTATATCTTGTAATCAAATTCCTCAATATCAGTAGTTACACCTCATATGTTTATCCCCGTTGAAAACTTAACTTATATTGTCATCAATCACCAAAAAGGGGGAGATTGTAAGTGTATCTAGTGCCCCTTAGTGATTTTGGTGTATTGAAGACTTATAGGTTAAGGGACTAATGCGTTTGTGAGTGTACATAGGTCTATAAGCCTATGAGGAGTTTGCTATTTACAGAGAAAGTCGACCCCTAAAAATGAAGTTCTTCGACTGAAGACTTTGAATCACTGAAGACTTTCTGAAGACTTTGAAAGTGAAGAAATTGGTGTGACCTTGAAGACTTGGTATTCGCTCAAGGAACATGAAGCGTGAAGACTTTTTGTTTTCGTAGTTTCATTTTCTCTTTCTTGAGTCATAGGAAACACCGTACTGTTAAAGGGGGTCGAGGAAATACTAAGGAAAATTTTCCATGTGATGCTCAACTCAAAATCCTACACCTACCAATCCCTTCGAGTGAAGCCATTGGAAATCTCATACAGTTCAGTCAATTTCTTCAATGACAGAGATGAAGTTCTTCTGGTCTCTGAGGAATTTGTCCTGACTGAGGAGTTAGGAATTCGCTAGTGCGGATTGCGTACACAGTGAAGAACATGATAGCCCTGAGGATTTTGCTACTCAAAATTCCGACCATTGCTGTGCTATGCGCCAGCTATCCCAAAATATCTATCCACCTAATGGTCATATCATTGAAGGGCATTTATGTCTTATCATGTCGGGCTACTCCCTCGGCTATAAATAGCCGCCCCCTACAACCACTAGTTGGTTGGCTGCTCCGAGAGAAACTGACACTTGTCATTTGAGAGCAACCCATCCTCTGAGGACTTTGAGCGAAAATCATCAAGTGAGGAAAAACCCAAAACCCAAACACCTACAAACCCCAAGTGATTGAGCATCACTGAAGAGATTGATCCTGCGTGGATCCGACGCTTGTTACCTTTGAAGACTGTGCTTCTTCCAGACGGTTAGGCGTCATGGTCTAGAGCATCCAAGAGGAATTGTGGATCGCCGAGTGACCGAGTTTGTGAAGGTTTGGAAGTCACCTGAAGACTTACCACGAGTGATTGGACGAGGTCTGTGTGACCTTAGTTAAAGGAGAATACGGTGAGGACTGGGTGTCCTGAGCTGCGTGTTTAGGACTGGGTGTCCGGGACTGTGTGTCCTCAAGTTTAAATACTCAGCCGCTCCAACCAAACGTACCACTGAGACAGCAGTTAGAACTGGTCTACCAAATCATTGTCTTCACAAAGCTTACTGGTTCTATTTCCTCAACTCTTCCATTTCCTCATAACTGTGTTGTGTGCTTGTCCATATCTGTGTTTGAAGACTTTGACTGAAGACTTTCTCAATTTCCTCAGTTCAATTTCTTCAGTCTGTTTGTCTTCATCCTGTGTTATCATGTGCTTACGCTTCTGTACTATGTGCCTGTCTTCATTTCATCATGATGACTATACCTGTATTCTGTTATGTTTACTTTTGAGTACTCATTCCGCTGCTAGTAGTTCTTCGCTAAGGAATTTCCTCACCGGCAAATTCCTCACTGAAGAATTTCATAAAAATCGCCTATTCACCCCCCTCTAGTCGATATAACGCACTTTCAAGACGTATCAAGCATCCCCAAGCTTAATTCCTGCTCGTCCTCGAGTAGGTAAATGCTAAAAACAGAATTTTTGATGCAGAGTGCTACTTGGCATAATTTTAATGTAATTCTTCTTAATTGTGGTATGAATATTCAGATCCGAAAGATTCAAGACAAAAGTTCATATTGACATAAAAATAATAATACTTCAAGCATACTAACTAAGCAATTATGTCTTCTCAAAATAACATGGCTAAAGAAAGTTATCCCTACAAAATCATATAGTCTGGCTATGCTCCACTTCACCACACAAAATATTTGAATCATGCACAACCCCGATGACAAGCCAAGCAATTGTTTCATACTTTTGGTGTTCTCTAACTTTTTCAATCTTCACTCAATACATGAGCATGAGCCATGGACATAGCACTTATAGGTGGAATAGAATGGTGGTTGTGGAGAAGACAAAAAGGGAGAAGATAGTCTCACATCAACTAGGCATATCAACGGGCTATGGAGATGCCCATCAATAGATATCAATGCCAGTGAGTAGGGATTGCCATGCAACGGATGCACTAGAGCTATAAGTATATGAAAGCTCAACAAAAGAAACTAAGTGGGTGTGCATCCAACTTGCTTGCTCATGAAGACCTAGGACAATTTGAGGAAGCCCATCATTGGAATATACAAGCCAAGTTCTATAATGAAAAATTCCCACTAGTATATGAAAGTGATAACATGAGAGACTCTCTACTATGAAGATCATGGTGCTACTATGAAGCACAAGTGTGGTAAAAGGATAGTAGCATTGTCCCTTCTCTCTTTTTTCTCTCATTTTTTATTTGGGCCTTTTCTCTTTTTTCTCTTTTTTTCGTCCGGAGTCTCATCCCGACTTGTGGGGGAATCATAATCTCCATCATCCTTTCCTCACTGGGACAATGCTCTAATAATGATGATCATCACACTTTTATTTTTCTTACAACTCAACAATTACAACTCGATACTTAGAACAAAATATGACTCTATATGAATGCCTCCGGTGGTGTACCGGGATATGCAATGACTCATGAGTGACATGTATGAAAGAATTATGAACGGTGGCTTTGCCACAAATACGATGTTGACTACATGATCATGCTAAGCAATATGACAATGATGGAGTGTGTCATAATAAACGGAACGGTGGAAAGTCGGATGGCAATATATCTCGGAATGGCTACGGAAATGCCATAATAGGTAGGTATGGTGGATGTTTTGAGGAAGGTATATGGTGGGTTTATGATATCGGCGAAAGGTGCGCGGTATTAGAGAGGCTAGCAAAGGTGGAAGGGTGAGAGTGCGTATAATCCATGGACTCAACATTAGTCATAAAGAACTCATATACTTATTGCAAAAATCTACAAGTTATCAAAGCAAAGTATTACGAGCATGCTCCTACGGGGATAGATTGGTAGGAAAAGACCATCGCTCGTCCCCGACCGCCACTCATAAGGAAGACAATCAAAAAATAAATCATGTTCCGACTTCATCACATAACGGTTCACCATACGTGCATGCTACGGGAATCACAAGCTTCAACACAAGTATTTCTCAAATTCACAACTACTCAACTAGCACAACTTTAATATCACCATCTTCATACCTCAAAACAATTATCAAGCATCAAACTTATCATAGTATTCAACACACTCATAAGAAAGTTTTATTATTAATCTTGTATACCAAGCATATTAGGATTTTAAGCAAATTACCATGATATTAAGACTCTCAAAATAATCTAAGTGAAGCATGAGAGATCAATAGTTTCTATAAAACAAATCCACCACCGTGCTCTAAAAGATATAAGTGAAGCACTAGAGCAAAATTATATAACTCAAAAGATATAAGCGAAGCACATAGAGTATTCTAACAAATTCCAAATCATGTATGGCTCTCTCAAAAGGTGTGTACAGCAAGAATGATTGTGGTAAACTAACAAGCAAAGACTCAAATCATACAAGACGCTCCAAGCAAAACACATATCATGTGGCGAATAAAAATATAGCTCCAAGTAACGTTACCGATAGAAGTAGACGAAAGAGGGGATGCCTTCTGGGGCATCCCCAAGCTTTGGCTTTTAGGTGTCCTTAGATTATCTTGGGGGTGCCATGGGCATCCCCAAGCTTAGGATCTTGCCACTCCTTGTTCCATAATCCATCAAATCTTTACCCAAAACTTGAAAACTTCACAACACAAAACTTAAAGTAGAAAATCTCGTGAGCTCCGTTAGCGAAAGAAAACAAAAGACCACTTCAAGGTACTGTAATTAACTCATTCTTTATTTATATTGCTGTTATACCTACTGTATTCCAACTTCTCTATGGTTTATAAACTATTTTACTAGCCATAGATTCATCAAAATAAGCAAACAACATACGAAAAACAGAATCTGTCAAAAACAAAACAGTCTGTAGTAATATGTACCTAGCGCAAGATCTGGAACCCCAAAAATTCTAAAATAAATTGTTGGACGTGAGGAATTTATCTATTAATCATCTGCAATAAGAATTAACTAAATAGCACTTTACAAATAAAAATGGCAGTAGTTCTCGTGAGCACTAAATTTCTGTTTTTTACAGAAAGTTCAAGAAGACTTTCCCCAAGTCTTCCCAACGGTTCTACTTGGAACAAACAGTAATTAAACACAAAAAACACAACCAAAACAGAGTCTAGATAAATTATTTATTACTAAACAGGAGCAAAAAGCAAGGAATAAAAATAATATTGGTTTGCCTCCCAACAAGCGCTATCGTTTAACGCCCCTAGCTAGGCATAACAAGCAAGAATAGATCTAGGTATTGCCATCTTTGGTAGGCAATCCATAAGTGGCTCTCATAATAGATTTCTAAGGTAATTTAATTTTCTTTCTAGGAAAGTGTTCCATGACTTTCCTTAATGGAAATTTGTCGGTGTACTAGAGTAGGGGTACCCTAGTATCCCGAACTTGTGCACGGGCAGTCGCAGTATCCCGCGGCAAGGCTTGCCGGGTGACCGCAAAGGTCCTCCGTGGTTCCTTTGGAGCCATTCAAGGACAAAGTATACAAGCCAAGGAGACAAGACCCCGGCAAGAGGAGCTTGCCGGGAAGGCCAACCAAGGCATCTCAAGGAACTTGCCGCGACGCGCCACTCGTCCCGGCAAGGCCCGGTGAGCGACAAGCTCCCGGACGCGACAAGACAACAACCGCGGCAAGGCGCTTGCTGCGGCAAGCCACCACTCTGTGCCCGCGCTCCAGCACATCCACCAACGTGTCGCTCTGGGACCCTTCCAGGTGTACGTGGTGGGAGGCTGTGCAGCCAGCGGCGCGCGGTGGCAAGCGGCGCTGACAAGATTGCCATCGTGGCGAGCGGTGGCGTCCCTGACGGTCCCTTTTGCACTATTTAGGCGACGCAGACAGGCATTTAATGCCCTGGTCCCCTGCCGTCAGGGTTAGGTATGATACACTGTAGCAGGTAGCTGTACCTACCGCAACACCTTTCCATTTTTACCCTTGTCTACGTTGCCACATGTCGGTGACCCCTTGAGCATATGAAAGGAGGCCCAT